>NC_052128.1:4064596-4098923 GCF_012273895.1 Zerene cesonia | reverse complement strand
ACTAGCACGGAGTGTATCGCTGTTGTCCACAGTAATGTACAAATTTTTCTACCCACATTTAAATCTGTAACATTCGATCGGTGAAGAAATGTTGAATTTATGTTTTTTTTTTTATACTTCAATGAATATTATAATGTTTCGTTCGTGGGAATATAAATATATTTCTGATGTCTATGTTTTTGTGCAAATGTGTTTCGACACGGCGATGTTTGTTAACTGAAACTACAATTGTATTATGTTAAAATTATGTTATCACACATACACCATTGTGCAAAATGTATACATGTTTATCCTCTAATTATTAAGTACCACCTTGTTATTACTGTGAGCTGTTATCTGAAATATATATAAAATAAATAAAAAAAAAAAAAAAAAAAAAAAAATTATTAGATTATGTTAATTTGTACGTCTAATTGTATTTAAAGAAATATCAAAATTGAGAGTAGGATAGGGGAGAACTTATAGTGCTTATGTAGAATATAAAGAGAAAGATGACTTAATTGGAAGCATTTTATACCTAACAAGTAAAGAAATCATTTAAAAAAACAATTTACAAGTTCCCATCATCACTACATAGTATAAAACAAAGTCGTTTCCTCTGTATGTCCGTCCCTATCCCTCGCTATGTGCGCTCATACATAAGATAACATTTAAAACTACGCTACGAACTTTGATTGAGTTTTTTTTTTAGATAGTGATTCGAGAGGAAAGTTTTTGTGTATAACAACATATGTATACTACTCTGAATTTAACGCGTGCGACGCCGGCGGCAAAATTTATTAGCGGCCTATTATTTAATAAAATACGTCCAAAAAATCTCGTGTTTTCCCAGAATAGGTACACCAAGGGTACAGTGAAGACATCGCGTTTGCATTCGCAGCAGCTCGCTCATTGGAAAATCACCGTCGTCCACTGAATACTGAAGTAGCGTCGCGTATTACTTAATTCTGAAACATTCACTCGCACTGCATACGAAAATGTTTTTTATTTGCATGACATTGAAATGATTTTTCTTTATCGTATTGGGTTTGCTTTTGTGGGGTGTACGTGTTTGACGATTTTACTTTCAATTAGGTAGTAATATTAATTATATTATGCGACTTAACATACTTACTACTTAACTTACTTAACTTACTTACTACGTAACTTTAATTATGGCCTTTTATTGACAATAACCTGACTTCTTTCATTCATTTAAAAAACACGAATATCCGACAAAGTTTATATGAATTTAGATATTATTATATTATACATTTATTAAGCACATGCAAACAAATCGCCATTACCAATTCATTACAAAACAATTCGACGAAAAAAACACGTAGCAATAAACGTCCGATCCCTCGTTATCCACATCACAATCGCGACAAAAATACAATTTGAAAAGCGCCCATCAAAATGATTTCTGTAACAACGGCAATCGTCCATTCAAAAAACTTGTACAATTTTGCGCGGGACCGTCCGTCCAGGACCCACATCATGTGCACAATGCCATGTGCGACGCCATTTTGAAAAAAATGTCAGTTGCCCGTGACAAATGAAATCAAATTTTCTCGCGCCATTTATTATATATTTTTGTAGGGCATTAATAAAAAGTAAACTAGCTAATTTTATGTCAAATAGTATAACAATTACATAATTTTTTATTAAAATTGTTTAATTCGACTAAGTGTTTGATAGTTTAGTAAGAATGAATTTAAATAACTGTATGCTTTTGTAAACGAGTTAAAATTTAATTACCATTAGAAATATTAATCGTTGAGTTTGTAGCAAAACTAAAGACAAAAGAAATGAACTACAGCTATTGTGTTTCTGTAGAAATCTGTACCATGACATGTTTATAAATATTTGCTACGCATCTTAGCATCATTATCTTAACAGACTTACAAGTACACGTTCAGAATTTCTACAGTTCTGAAGAAAACGTTCAGAATTACTGCAGCTTTGAATAAGGCTAACGTGAAATTGAAATTTAAAATAGATGATAAAATGTGAAGATGAATTTGCTTAGAAATCAAAGGTATTTTAAAATAATAATACATATAATGCTGCTCACAACCATTGCATACATAATAATAATACAAACATCAAGGAAATTACCAAAAAATAATGAAATAACTCGTTTCGTTCCCGATATTAAACACATATTAATTTGGACTCATATACAAGATTTAGACGGCGATGGACAATCCTATTTTATTAATAGAAAATGCAATTATTTTAATTGCTATTTAACGAAAAACAAAAGCCTCTTCGGTGACTTAAGATATTTTGATTTAATACTTTTTAATTTGCAAGACGTGAGCCAAGACACACAAGTGTTGCCAGATGTCAGAAGCAGCAATCAAAAATATGTGTTTGTAGCAAATAACTCTGCTCATAATTACCCTGTTTGTGATTCGATTTATGATAATTTTTTTAACTGGACTTGGACATATAGGTGAGTTTTTATTTATAAAATTTTGTACATTATAAACAAAGTATAGCAATTGTTACATTTGGTATCATTGGGTAGTCACCAATTCAGTCCATGATAAAATATCCCTTTAGTAAGAGGTGCTACCTCATTCATTTGCTTTCAAAGAGTATCCTTACTAAATGCTACTGCATGCAATAAAATATTAAGCCAGAGTTCCCATCATGTCTAAAAAATAGTCATAGTGACCGGAAAGTAATGCTTATGTTTACTAGCTTTACGCCCGCGTCTTCTCTTCTTTCGCGTAACCAAAGAAAAATCCTATTAGAATAAGATTGCTTTAAAATGTAACCTGAGCCTTTGTGACCGTGGCTACGATGTGAAAAAAGACAAACAAATACAGAATTTCGCATTTCTAATCTACATAAGGATACAGCCCCTGTGTAGTATATAATTGCAATAACAAAAATCTATTTCCAGGTACGATTCAACGATACCGTATAAATTCATAACAGTCCACAATTTGCAATACGAGGAACTGGGCAGCCATTTCCACTGGAACACCAACATGAAACCAATCGATGCGAAGCTAAAATCCCAATTGCAAACTAAATCTAGAGCCGCTGTAATATTCCTTGATGAGTGCCACAGTAGGAGCAAACGGGAAATATTGGTGAAAGAACTGGAAAAGGAATTAAGTAAATTCAATTTAACAGTTGATGTGTTTGGAGCTTGTAGCGCTAAACAGTGTAGGAGAAAAACTATGCACGGTTGTTTCTGGAGAGTGAAGAAGACATACTATTTCTATCTTGCCCTCGAGGATTCGTTGTCACCAGATTATATTACGAGTATCGTGCTATATGCGTATAATAATAACGCTGTGCCGCTTGTGTATGGTGGAGCTAATTATATCAGGTAATAAGATAATGAGTTTTTGATAGCTTTAAGACTTCGATAATCGAAAGGCCTCAGGGCTAAATTTCTTCCACATTCGGGATCTTGAGCGTTTCATAAGTTCTCACGAAGATCATTATCATCAGCCCATATATGTTCCCACTGCTAGGACACAAGCCTCCTATGAGGGTTCAGCGTCTACCTCATTTCTTCACCTTCGGCACTTTTTGCATCATGACAATTCATTAGTTGTTAAATAAATGTCTATGCTTGTTTATTAAAACCAAATTTTATTTGCGTGTAAATGCTCCCTAAACCCTTTTACCCTCCCTCTTCCACATTAAACTAGAATAATTAAGTAGCAATATTAATTCAAGTTGTAAACTCTCTCAATACTTGACTTTATGCAAATTAACAATAAACAAGTGGTCGAGGTATTATTTTGCAGTTATAAAATATATAAAAATGTCGTTGCTCTATTAGTAATTTAATGGGTAATTTCCAGATACCTACCACCCGGATCCTACATCGACACATATAAAAAAACTTCCTCTCAAATCGCAGAAGCTATGTACAGCGTCATAAGAAATAAGGAGTTATACTACGACTTCTTCAGGTGGAAAAACCACTACATCATCAGCAAAACCACAGGGTTGGATGGGTGTGCGCTTTGTGAACTGATGAATAACCCAGCGAGGTTGATCCAACAATATTCCTATAGTAACTTTAGAAAATGGTGGAATCCAAAGTATCGAGAGCATTGCGCTGTTTCTAGCAAATTGATCTTGTAATTTAATTAATAGTATAGACGAATGAAGCTATAAAGTAGGGTATGATATACTATTGGCAAAGGTGGTTAACTACAGGTATAAAAAATAAATAAAATCAAATTAAATCAAATTGGGTTTGTCCATTTTGGAGCTACGATGTCACAGACAGACTCAATTGCAGCACGTCAAACCCAATATATAACACCCCATCGTTTTTTCGTCGTAGATTAAAAAGATAAATACAGGTATACAGGTTAAATTCTAAAATTAACGTGATTAATAATAAATAGGTAACCTAGGGACACCTGGGTGTTTTAAAACACAAATTTTATACATTAATGTTTATATCTTACCAAAAATAAAATGTTATTATATCTCTTGACACATTCTCACATTATCCTTATTAATTACCTTTGCACCTTTAAAATTATAATTACTTTCTTAAAAACTATTTTTTGGATTAATAAAACATCTCAAAATCTTAGAAAGACGCATAATCTTTAAACGCATCCTACACAATTAACAGATGCAGTACATACAAATATAATATAATAATATAATTAAAAGTATAGCAGAAAAGCAAAACAAAAAGAATAATTAAGCCAGCGAATTTCCAGCGGCCGGATCACATCCATTCCGCAAACATGGATTAAAACTTTAAATTATTTTAACAGATTAAAATGTATGACAAAACATCGCATTCATTGGATATTGTCGACACCCCGGGACCCGTGTTAATTTAAGTTTAAATCCTGTTTTATGTAATTATTATGTTCACATGTATGAAATAAATTTCACGTGTACCTAGTAACAAATGATTGGAGATGTTCGAGGTATTTTAAGTTACTTCAAACATATCACAGTTATAGAACGTATAGTAGAATCGATGTCGAGACAAAAAATGCAGATGGATATTTACTACTATTTCATACAAAATGGCTGATCGGATATGTATAAATTTTGAAATAGAGATATAGTTCATATCTTACAGTCGACATTTAAGCATTTTGATGAAAGAAGTAGTTTTTCTATAGATATTATATAGGACTAGCTGCGCCCCGCGGTTTCACCCGCGTAAATCCATATCCCGTAGGAATATCGGGATAAAAGTTGCATATATGTTATTCCAGTTGTCCAGCTGTCTACTTACCAAATTTCATTGCAATCGATGCAGTAGTTATTGCGTGAAAGAGCAACAAACACACACACATCCTTACAAACTTTCGCATTTATAATATGAGTAGGATACACAGGCATAACATAGAAAACTAAACCAAATTTTACTATATACCTATACCATATTTTAAAGTAATTTGTGATAATCGCAGCGTCCGTACAGTTAGGAAATATCAAGCTTATAAACAAAAGTTGAGAGCCGAAGGCGTCGATACACTTAACTATTTAGCGGTAAGTCGGTAAGTCAGTAAGTCGGAGTCGGTTCAACTATCGGAAAGCCGTTGAAACTGTTCGCAATCGTAATCCGACTCCATTTTTAATAAGCCCTCAGAGTTGAGAGGCTTTTAAATTGTACTAACGGATGTACTTGCAACGAACTATTGAGTCTGAGGATATTTAAGCAGACAATTGTACCTATATTTTTTATATTTATTTAATTAAATACAAAATAAGGTCTAACACGACATGTACTTTCGCACGCGACTGTAATCTACATCTTATATGTAAAATTCTCGTGTCACAATGTTAGTCTCTATACTCCTCCGAAACGGCTTGACCGATTCCTCTGAAATTTGGTAAGCATATTGGGTAGGTCTGAGAATCGGCTAACATCTATTTTTCATACCACTAAACGATAAGAGTAAGGCAGAACAGCGTTTGCCGGGTGCAGCTAGTCTTAATATATATAAATAAGGTGTCTCGTTGATTGGCCGCGATGGACAACTAAACTGCTCAACCGATTTTAGACAAATTGGTACACCATGTGCAGTTTACATACCAACTTTTAAGATAGGATAGTTTATATTATTTCAATTACATATCGTACAAATGACTTCCGGGAGAAGCCGGGGCGTGCAGCTAGTATTATATAAAAATTAGTCAGCAGTGTTCTATAGCTATGTGTGTTGCTAAGCGTAAAACTCGACTACATTTCGGCATTTGTTTTATATCGGCACAAAGTTTAAGCGAAGTCGTATCACGCGTATGTATGTATGTATGGTTAGATTTTTAAAACTGCACAACGGATTTTGATTGTTTTTTTTAAATATATAGATGATTCAAGAGGAAAGTTTATAATTATAATAACATCTATTAAACCACTCCGAATTAAACGCGTGCGAAGCCGCAGGCGGTATGCTAGTTTACATATAATTCTTGATTATAAATTTAAAAAATGTTCCACCTTGTTACTGTTGTTTCTTTAACCTTAGTTTTATAAGTAACTTGAAAGTAACATAATTTAAATGAATTAACAAATTAGCCCGAAAAAATATTTTTTATACAAAACAAAGTATTTTTAATATAATGCTAAGGAAATTTCAGTTATAACATTTTCGAATTTCGAACGAAAATGTTTTCAAACGGTAGAATGTTAATTTAAAACTATGAAGCGCGGTTGGTTCTTGTGAAAATGTTTAATGGGGGCGGCTGTTTACCTAAGACGCAGTTTCGTAAAGTTGAGACAGAAAATTACCCTGCGCGATTCGCGGGGAATATTAACAGTTTTCTAAACTTTGAAAGAATTATTTCTTAATGTTACCATTGCGAGTTAATTTAAGTTGCGTGTTCGTGGTTTTGAACTAATTCGAATTTCGAATTGGAATTTATATTTCTTTTTTTTTAACGTTGCAGACAGCTTGCAGAATTGTCACAAATGTTTTATTTCTTGTAATTAAGTTTGATACCTAAGACTGATATTTAGAATAAATCATAAAAATAAAATTGTCTAACAAAAATAAAGATGATATACATAGCTACTATAACTATAATAAGTATTTTTTTTAATTTGCACGTACTCGTACTTTAATCTTTTAAAGTAAAAAATTCAAGTGAATATGATATCGAGCTATGGAATACGTTTAATAAAATAAAAACAAAATATTAAAAAATAAAAAAATGTATGAAATACAAAAGTACAGGCGCCGGCGAGATTCGAACTCACGATCTCCTGTTTACTAGACAGGCGCTTTAACCAACTAAGCCACGGTGCCGATGGCTCCTGGGACGAAAATACGTAACATAATCAACCACACTTTACACAACGTAAATTGACATATTTCATAAAAAAAAAAATTAAAAAAAGCAATTAACAAATAAATATACGTCGTATTTATAAATTCATCTAGCGCCATTACTTTCGCACACTTTAATGAGTACTGCTTAAGTTTTGGCAGTTACCTCCCCAATTTCACAAATAATTCGTTTTTAAACAATCACCCAAGTATTAAAATTTACGAAATATAAATTTCAGATAAGATGTCATACGAACAATCTACATTATGCTTGAATTATACTTCCAATGAGGCTGGGTTGTACCCCAAATCAATTAATTAACGTTATCAAGCGCTTGAAATGCTAATACGAACGGATGTAACAAAAACAATGCTCACGAACAGACTAAGACCTCAGTTAAGACATCCAATTTCCATATTATCAATATCTGTATAATTTTATGACCACAACGGAAGCCTCATTAGTACCTACATTTGACTTCCTTGAAAAACTATAGGTTCTATACTCAGGTTATAAAACAAAAAGTTCTATAAAATAGAATATAGACTATAACGTGTATGATTATGTCTATTATCAGGTATAATTCGGTCAAAGTGATAACTAATATAACATAAATGACTAGTGGTAGTGGAAATTCCTGATTGCTACAGAATATAATATAGATAATATGTACATAATATGTAAGTTTTCAAAATCAAATCGAATACATAATCTATCTATATCTTATTACGTTTAATTATTAACTATGTTCAATGATAAAAATACCAATACGATCAAAGCCTACAAATATAAAGAAATAAAACCTACGTAGTGGGACAGCCAATCCAGAACGACAGTGAGAAAATAAGTTATCTCTGGCAACGAGGCGACTGTAAATATTTTCAGTTCAAAATGGAATACGTACCAAGTAATCCACTCCGACGGCACTCAGTTTACGTACGTAAATTAGTTGCTAGTTCTGTCTGTGAAAAAGTTAGATTGCCTTCTTGACTCCGGCTAGCCAATTTCTTTAAACGATTCTTTGAAATGGGAGTTATGGTGCCCTGTAATCGTCTCCGTTGTAGGTATGACAAATATACCGACTTTGTGTATGAATTTTCGATATTTAAAGGATCTAAATATAAAAGAGGTTATTAAAGAGTTATCTTTAATCTGTATTAAATGTTAGTCTTAATGTTTGGTGCTCTTATTATGACGCTCAGGAATTTTTTATAGTAATTCTTTCATAAGTTAATATTTCTAATTCGTTTAAACGTAGTCTTCCTTATTGTTTGTCACTTTACAAATGATGCATTACTTAATTATAGGGTGCATATAGCATTAGCATTGCAGGGTTCTTTTATAAATCGTAACCGGGAATCAAATTTCGTCTATCGTATATGCTTGGGTTGTATAATAAAGATAAAGGAACAACATCATAAAAATCTGTTGCTGCCTGATGGACCGTGTGATATACATTATTGTTAAAAACTATCAACCAATATCATAACGCTACTTAGATCACGAATTGACGGTTGTTAAATGCTAATGTAATTGGCATTTGAATTTAAATAGGCACCTATTTAAAATATTGTAAATCCAATTGTAAAATGTCGGTTATTGGAAAAGTATTATTAGTATTAATCGGAGATAATATAGGTATGTCAATTTATAATTGCTGAAAGTTTCTTAATGTACCTATGCCCATTATACAAGTAAGAACTATTTTAGGCTATGAAACGTGGGTCAGGTGGTGACCTCGGCAGATATCACTATACAAAATATATCAAATTTTATTGATATAAATATTTAAATAAAACTTAAAATAGAAACGTAATTTATTACATTTCTGAATTGTTAGTATATTGAGTATTTTTATTGCGTAAAATATTAAACACTAATAATATCATACATGTAAGGCTTTTTCTTGCGAAATTTTTAACCATAGCATAGCATAGTTAAGATGGAGAATCCTTCGAAACTGTTATTTTCCAGTTTTCCAAATAACGTAAACTAAAATTCAGCTTATGTACCACATCATAAATTAGCCCTAGTTAAGTGTGTCTGGTGGGAAGTTGTCATGATTTCGAACGGTCCCGTTCTAAGTTACTAATACAAATTATTTATATATTAATTAGTGTCTGGCTGGGGACGAGGTGATTTTTTAATTATTAAATATCATAAATTTGAGACACAATTTTACACACATCTTTACTACCTGATATAAGCCAAAGACCAAATTTTATAATGCGGGATTGCTGTATAGTGAGAGCATACACAGATAAATTATCAGTTTTTTCAAGTGACAAAATGACCTCCGCGGGTTCTTAAACCATAAGAGATGATAACTATCACAGAGTAAGTAATATACTACGGTACCTATATTTTCACATATTTAAGCTTTTGCATAATATTCACTTATAGACAGCAGACAGCTGTTATGACTGTGGTTATGACTTTTGACAGATGCATAAAATTGACAAGTAAACGAAAACAACGAGAAAAAGTAGAAAAATCGTAAATAAATACATATAAAGTCTTTTAATACTTTTTATTGTATTTAAAACGAAATTGTAGTGATTTAAAATATTTTTTACCGCAATACAAATTGTGTATTAGGTTATGTATTCTTATGACTCAAGGTGATTAAGTTGCAAGATGATATGAGATTTCGAAGTCGTGAGTTCATGTAACGTGCCTTATATGGGTTGAAAGGGTTTATAATTTGTTCCTGGTTCAACTTACGGTCAGTTAAGACAAAGATTTCAAGATGAGTGATCGAGAAAACGCTAGTGGGTCGGGCTCCAAAGACGGAGAGAAAAATGACCAAAATATGCGAATTCCTTCACGGCCTATACCCTCTGGTCCAAGGTAATGTCTTGGTTCATTCATTGTTATTTATAAATGCAACAGATTTTTCTTTGTTCGTATAACAATAAACAAAGACTATTATGATGAAGTTAATTTATCTATATAAAAAAGATTAGCTTAACCTATTCATTATTTTTAAACTTAATTTATCGTAAAATAACCATTAATCATCCTTCTTCTTTATTCTTGAGTTCAATATTTATTCAACTAAGGGCCAATCTTTTAATCCTTTGTTCAAGAAATATCTGTCTAATAAACTATTACATAAAAATTTCTACCTGAAAATGTAAGGAAATGGCAGTCTGATTCCTTTTTGAAATAGTTGTTTAATATGATATTTGACAAATGAGTTTCAAGCAAGGATTGAAAAATCAGCCCTAAATTTAATATTATTAACAACAATCCCTTTTGATATAAGTGTATCATACATACTTTCCCTTTAAAATCAAATTAGAATAATTAATTACTTTTATAAAAAATTTTACATCTGTGGTCAATTATATAAGGAGCACCCTGCATTACAAACATTTTTAGATAAATGATTTACTCCTATAACTACCACAATCCTAATATTATATTCCATTTCCAGCTATTTTGCGAGTGAACCACTGCAATTCCGTGTTCGCGGCTCAACAATTACAGGTGCTTCCCCTCCTAAGTTTGTCACTTTGGAGGACATTATGAAAGCTGCTCATGGCATGCAGAATATGGCACTGGCTCATGAGATAGCTGTAGACCAAGACTTTAAGTTGGAACCTTTTGAACCGCCAGATAATAGGTATTTAATTTATTAAATTAAAATTTTCATAGACATTTACTGCATCCATTGTGTAGCTAGTTGTAGTAACATAAAAAAGAAGAAAACAGATATAAGATGTTTTTGATTAAGTTTTTTTTTTCAGTCAATAATAAGCAGTGCATTATATGCATACTTAATAAATTCATCTACATGTTTGTATGTGAGTGATTGATTTCAAACCATTTGCTCTAATCAAGAATTGGCAATACAATAATTTCAGGAGTCTCAATTAGGATAGGCAGGATGAAATGATTTCTCTGTGTTTATTCTAATTAAGAGCAAATAAGACAATTTAGTTGATTCTAACATTGGTGGTGTGTTTTTTAGTTTTTTTTTGACAGACTACACAAGTAATATTGTAATAAAGAAATACCATACAAATATTCTAGACTTGAAATAGTAGTAGTTGCACAGAATAATAAGTACAAGGTAGTAATTCAGTACTATTCCAGGTCACCAAATTTATGAAATCTTGTTCATTTTTACATCTCTTGATTTAAAATAATAAACAGATTTTATTTATAATTTATAAAATGAGTAAAAGTAATATATTTCAAACATAGCTACCAAAAGTTGGTGAAGGAAACAATGCATAGAGCATATTTTGACATTCTCCGGGAACAGCTAAACTCAGATCCACCGGAATATAAACAAGCTCTTGTCCTACTTGAAGATGTAAAACAGGTAAAATCTCTAAAATTTCATGGATTTCTAATGATTGTATGATGATTCTTATTCCCTATTTAATAGAATAAAATAATTTTATATTTAAATTTACATATATAAACTTGCACCGAAAAAAAAAATGACAAGGTAAGTAAAGAAACTTTATGAGTCTTTTCAACTTAATAAATGATCATAAGTGCTATGAGCACTTGTCATTTTTTCTCTTGAACACCAAATGACAATTAATTTGACTGCAAGTTTCTCACAAAGAAATATGTACATACTCAAAATATTCTGACACCTCTATTCAAACCACTGATGCAAAAAGGTACAATTCCTTAAAAAGAGAGGTTGTTAACCCTTTTGACCTCTATTTGAGTCTAAATGCTATTGAAACTTGAAATACAAATTTAAAAAACAATTTGTTTATATGTATGTACTTTGTTTTTATCAATTGCGTATATTTGCTTATACCATACAATCCAGCTCTAAAATAATAAAAACATAATATTCCAAATATTTCATGTTATACTAGATGACTCAGTACATATCACGAAAAACATTTTCTGTTGTTTATTATTTACATATATTTCATTTCATTTTAAATTGAGTTTTTGTTAGTAAATTTCTTTGGCACGCCCTAAACCTTTTCGTGTATATATGGGAGCCAGTGATGTTAATAGTTTCGTCTAGAGGAGTAAAACAAAGACAATACACAAATTAATTACACTATATCCTTTATGATGCTGCAAACAGGGCAAACAAAACTTTATGGTCTACGAACGAAAAAGACCAAACCTATATTTTGTACCCACCTAGTTACATTTCACATGATACCACACTTTCTTATACAAACTTATATAAATAAAATGTATCGTTTTAGGGTCTATTCGCAATACTCTTGCCAAGACACACGCGCATCAAGGAGATGATAGAAGAAGTGCTGGACGGTGATTTCATAAAGCAGCAAGCGGAGAACAACAGCCTCGACTTTCAGAAGTACGCCAGTTTCGTGATAGATTTGATGGCGAAATTAGCAGCACCGGCTAGGGATGAAATGATTCAGAATATAACACAGTTGACTGACACGGTAAGTAGTTTTGTCTCCCGCGGCTTCGCTCGCATAGTCAATGAAATAGATGTATTCTCTATCTATTACTTTGACTATGCGAGCTGCTTGGTTGACTGGGTTTTACCTGCACAGTTCCCGATCGCATGGGATTGCCAAGATCTATAAATGCATTGTAGGACATATAAACACTCTATATTCTTTCTCGGATCTCAAACTATATCCGTAGCAAATTTCATCTAAATCGGTTCAGTAATTTAGGCATGAATAAGGGAAAGACAGAATTACTTACAGATTTAAAATATTAGTAAGGAGGAAGGAAGTAAGGGCAGTAGTAGTTAATGTAGATGGCAAAACATCTGATGATATCCCTGCCGTATAACCCACGTCGTATATGATATTCTATAGCCTTCCTCAATAGATGAATGAATAATACTAAAACAATTATTCAACAACTTTTGCAGGTCGATATTTTTCGTGCAATATTAGAAACGTTAGAAGTCCTAAAGCTAGACTTAGCCAATACACTTATAGCAATGATTCGTCCTCATGTACAAAAGGAGAGTGTGCAATATGAAAGGAATAAGTTTGATGAAATGCTTAAAGTCTCAGAAGGTAAGTCAATATTTAAATTTTTTTATGACATAAGCAATCATCTGAGCTGGTGCATCGCCTGATGGTAAGCGACCGTCTCATGAGTCTTTGCGGAGATAGAGCCTTTATAAAAGTTGCTCCCCTTTAGAGGGTAAAGAGAGGAACAACGGAATAGATATATGAGAATAAGCTGATATAAAAAAAGACTAAAAAAATTATCACTTTAGTCATATATAGATAGAATAATATCATTGCCTGTCAAATTATAAAATTCACCAGGGAAACAATAAAACGCTTCAACATATTTCTCGTTATGGTATAGATAATATGATAAAAAATAAATACAGTTTATAAATAATATAAATATTATTTTTACTACTTTAGATGGTCTACAACATACGAAACAATGGCTCCAACGTCACATTGATAAAACTGGGCTCAGCATACCTGTCAGCGACCAGAACATCATCAGAAATGTTACAGCACAGACCTTGGCTAAGGCGTATTTGGAACTCCTTGAGTGGGATGAGTCAAAGAGTTATCCTGAGGTATTACTTCAAGTCATTTATAAAAAATTACAATAATAAATTTATTTATTTTAAAACATGCATTCCATATATTACAAGTTTCTTATAACTATAAAAAACTAAAGCATTAACATTAATTATTAATACAATCAGTCAATAATTTTTTTGTATCATAACAGCAAAAATCAGAACAATAATACTACTACTCCAATACAAATCTTTCAATTTTGTACTATTTATTCTATTTATAGTATATAATGTTTAGCCTATAAATTATAATAAAATCTGATTTTGAGTATTGCATCCATTATAAGAATGTATATAAAACTCGTGTTTTTAATGCAATTAAAATAATTTTCAGACTGTAACGCTAGACAAGCCACGTTTCACAGAGCTAGGTACGCAGGTGTACCGCCTCATTTGCGTGGCCTCGCTCCTATTGGTCAGTCCGTCCTGTGGCAACGATCCCAACGCGCACCATAAACAACATCTCAAAGACAAGATAGATATAATCATAGACAACGCTTCTAATGATATGTTAGTATTTTTATTTGACACTTTTATTATAAAGACTTTTTTGTAATATATGTAGACTAAAAGTTAATTTTTACAGATTTTTTTTCTAAACGCATCCAAAGGGTTAAATGTATTTTTTACTTTACATACAGATTAGTTTCAAAGAAGAAACAGTTGCGACATTGGAATAATATCTCAATCACATTTATCATTACAGTGAGCTAAAAGCAGTATTACCATCAGTAGCAGAAGAGGTGATACTGATGACGGAACAGTTGCTGGAAACGATGGGCCAGGAGCCCCTCACCTCGGAGACTAAAGAGTTGATACGCACCCAGATAATTTCCTTGGGCGACCCGGAGCATAGGGTTAGACAGATTGTCCGTGAGTATTCAGTAGATCAAATCATTTATGCTTAATATTGGCTAGCTCTATTGAATATATTATTTTAACATTGTTACTATACTATTAATTTAGTATCAGTATATGACAGACATATTAAAACAGTATATCAAAATAGTAAATAATAAGTTAAAGAAATATTAAATTTCATGTTTATGTTTAGTACACATCTTTGAATCTATACTAATACTATAAAGCTGAAGAATTTGATTATTTGTATGAACGTGCTAATCTCAAGAACAACTGGTCCCATTTGAAAAATTCTTTCAGTATTAGATATAGATAACCCATTTATTGAGGAAGGCTTTAAGCTATATAACATCTGGTACCGTGTGGGTAAAACCACGGAGCACAGCTAGTTTCAAATAATCAGAAAGTTCACAGAAAAAGGCAGACATATCATATTTATTTATCTTCAGGTCAAAGGGTCCAAGAGTTCCTTAAGATCATCCTAGTGTGCGCCGGTGGGTCTAGACAGATTCCAGTCGGTCTATCTGCGTTTACTAAAGAACTAACCGCAGTTTCGGGCACTCTGCTGCGGTATGTGATGCATAATAAAGCCGTGTTCACTAATCACTATTTGGAGATAATTGCTGAAGAACTTTGTAAGAATTAAGCAAAATATGCCTCGACTTGGGACCTCCGATTTTCATTAACCAGCAATATATTTTGACACTTATTTAAATAATTGTAAACTGTTTATTAGTAACATCTTAACATGTGTTTTGAGTTCAGAATTTGATAAACTTGTAATTTCTACGGTCATGTAATATTATGGCGTACTAGTGAATCATATAGAAATATTAACAATAGAAGTTTATTGTTATGAAATAACCGAACAGATCATTGTTTCAGAAGTGAAATTAAACCATAAAAATATTATGAAAACCCAAAGTTTTAGAAAAACAAAAGTAAAAAAAAATAACGCCAAATTTTAACAAAAAAAAAAAAACAATTTTATAGCCATGAAATTTTTTATCCATTCTTATACACCTAATAGTAATATAAGATAATTTCAACAATTAAATACACAATTGGAACTATAGCCGCCTAGAAAATATCTACTTATATTAGACCACGTGAATCCATCAATAAATTCTTGAAAATTATTTTTCATTATTAAATATACAGCAATAATAGGTAATAAATTAATTTTCTTTTTATAATAGACTTGACTTGAAAATTGACAATAGACAAACATGCTACGAACACAAATGAATGAATTCCTCGTATATATTTAAAAATATGTATGATAGTATATTTAGCATGATCTCAATTGAAATTGTTTGAGAATTATTTGTCATTAATAAAACAAAAGCCGATATTTATGCATTCCCTACGATTTGTTATTGACGTGAAACAATGGTAATATTTATTTGAGAATATTAATTTCATCAACTTTGATGATTTTTATAATGAAGTATTTAATATTCTGTCTTCATCAAATGTGAATGAAATTGTTTTCTAATCGTTATCCGCATTTATTATAGGACTGCTTTAATCGTCTTGTCTTAATGAAATAAACCATAATTATATGGGTTGAGACTATTTTTACATTAAATAAATTATTTATTAAATAAAACTAAATTGAATGGTATACTTGTTTACTTTATAGAAGACGTAATAATTATAAAGACTGGAAGCACAATCTTTATACTATGTTTAATGATCAAAATTATGTAACGTATTTTTATCCACTTTTTTAACTCAACCTTATGCGATAGTTAGTAACAGAGAATAACTGTATTATTTTAGCAAAAATATTATAACGCTGATAAATGAAATGCTCTAATAAAATATCGCTACTTTCATTTTGTTTTTATTTACCCCCTTTGATCATCGCGATTTATAACGGCTTTGCCAGCGTAGCCGCAGGAAAGATAGACCCGGGGCTTTCCCCGCATGTTCTGTCGTTCGTTTCTGTTCGATTTCCGATATAAAAACTTTCCTGTGTCCGTCTCCTGCCTCCTTTCAGCCAAATCGGTTAACCGGTTCTTGAGTTATAATTAGTGTAACTAACACTACATTCTTTTATATATATAAATTATATAGATTAGAGAATAATTCAAGAATATACAATGGTTTATTAGGTCTTATAAAAATTGTACAATATACCTGACAGGGCTGTAAAGAGAAAAAAAGAAACTCATTTCACTAAGAATTAATAAAATTGCCTATATTCTGTTCTGCTATAATCGGGTTGTGAGTTCTAAATAAATTTCTCTATTTTCTTTACTTTCTAAAACTTTTTTGTAGTAGTTGAATTTCTAGTTCCAAGAAATCATTCGTTATTATTTTTTAGAAACTTTAATTATTATAGCTCTTTTATCACATAAAAACTGATTAAATCAATTCAAGCCATTGTCATAGTCTTGCTATTTTAGGCTTCATTTACCTATTTTCTCATGGGTTATATCGTAATGATATAAAGCAGTAAAAATTTTCTCATACATCAAAGGGGTTTAAAAATACAACATATGAATGTCGTCATTTAATTTATTACTAGATAACGTATATAAATTATGAAACTCAATCGGAGCCACTGTGTCGTGATGAGGCACTTGATGCTGAACCACTTCGAGATCCCTGGAAGTAATTGAAAATATATTTTAATATATAGATATTACCTTATTGAAGGGCTAGTGAGTATTTATTATATTAAAAGCAATGAAAGTGACGTCCGGTGTCCCCTCGTGGGATATTTGGGGAAATTTGGGGAATTATTCGAAAATATGCTTTGATTTCGTTTCCACATCAAAATTACACAAAAATAACATGTTAAATCTCCTCCTTTCTGGAGTTATAAATATGTATCTGGACCAGAATTTTTTTTTTTTAATTTTTATAAAAAATACTGTCCACACGAACAAATTCTACTAGTAAAGCTCACTTGTCGGGAGCCGCTCGCCGACCGGCTTCTCGAACGTTCGGAGGCGGTGGAGTTCCTCCTGGAGCTCGCTCGCGAGGAGCGCTTCGAGCCGGACGCCTTGCTGGACGCGCGGGACGACGCGCGCGAACTGGCCTTCGACGACGCCTTCGAACCCTGCATAATATTTGAATTTTTTTTTCTCTTCATACCAAGAAGACACATCTATTTGCCAGTATCTTTATTTATTTATTTATGTATTCAGGACAACTTACAAAACAGACACTAAAACATTACTAAACATGAAAAATATATAATCGATACGCCTAGTGTAGTTTTATTTACAAGTTGCCACGACTTTTTTGGACGTATCATTTCGACGGTTTTGTACAATAATACAAGCATAGATATTTAATTACATAACATATTCTAAATCAAATTACTATAATACATACTAAAATTATTGAACTAAACAAAATTGTTAAATTTTCACGTATATATTTGACATTTATGTTCGTTTAATTAATATATATATATATATCCTTTTTTATGTACGGACAACTGAAACCCATGATTACGTAAACATATTACTATGTATTCAAATGTTAAATAGACATACGATTCCAAATGAACCTTTATACATAAAAATGTCGTGCAGCCGGTGTGTTAACACGTATGTAAGATGTTTTAATTTAGTTACCGAAAGATACATTTTATTTAACGTTGTAAATGTAATATAAAAATACTATTATCGTATATAGAAAAATTATTTAATATCCAAGTGTTGAATGTTATGTGTTATTCGACGAAAATACCTTGTCGCTGGCCTTCGAGCTGGCCCTTGACCCCTTCCCACTGCGGGACGAACGCGAAGAGGCGCGAGACGAACGCGAACCGGAGCGGGACCGACCCGACGCCGCCGACCTATATATGAAAATTAATGAAAATGTACAAGTAAATACACTTTTTACAATACGATTTTGCCAAACCGCAGCAATGCCCGACCACTCGCCCACCCATGATCACGCCTTAGCAATAAAATTTCTTGTACTCTTTCGATTTCAAGTGCCTTAAAGGACACCCCAATTTCTGATGATACCTTTTTCCAACTTTATATCTTGACTAGGCAGAATTAATATTAAATAATAAAAATATAAATACATATATAAATATAAAACACATAACAAACCTAGGAGATCCAGACTGAACAGAACGAGATCTAGATTTACGCGAGCCAGACGCAGACCTCGATCGACTTCGAGATTTAGACTTCGACTTTGACCTGGACCTAGACTTGGATCTCTCGCGAGACCCAGACCTCGACCTGTTTGACTTCTCTGAACCTTGAGGTGATTTCGAAGCGGATTTCGAACGTGACCGCGATCTGAAAATATCATTAAAATAATGTTATTGGTTTACAATAATTAAAGTAACAGTTGCACAAAAGTTACTTTAAGTTCAATTATATATAAATTCCGTTAGCTAGGGTAATTCTAGTATTCAAATAGTGCTGTTTAGAAAAGTACTTATAATAGGTTTCAACTCTTAAGAAAATATATTCCATCTCTTTCCCTCTTTGTAAATCTCTCTTTCTCTAAGGATCACCAACTACCTTCGCTAGATAATGAAATTGATAAGGGAATGCATTTTGTTTGCTAATACTACATTTATTATGCGAGCCAATAATGTTATATACCATAAATATATATGCCAAATTACCGCTCCTTATCTCCATTCTGTTCTTGTTTCTCCTCCTCTTCGTCTTCATCCTCCTCTTCTTCTTCTTCATCCTCCTCCTTTAAATGACAATAGTAAATTACGTTTTAACTCCCATCTTAGCAAAACATATCAATCAACCACATCCAATGAGGATGCCTTACTACAATTATGAAAATATAAACATCAATTTACATAGCATAATAAAATAAATATGTCATTTTCTTGTGTTGTGATTGGATATTACTCTCCTATATTAATATAACATCTAGATATAAAATACTCATGCCCATAATTCGTACATTACCTGCGGAGGCTCCAACTGTTTCTCCCTGAGCCGTAGCATACGATGCTCCGCAGCACTCAACGGTCGATGCGTGACCACTAGCCTGGTGAGCGCTTGCGCAGCCGCACCGGCTCGCGCGCGACGTTTGGACAGACGTACACGCGTCTCCAGCTCGTTATAGTATATGCAGTGATTGCGGACCACCTGTGATGATGTAATGACTAAAATGAATTTTGGCACATACAGATATATACAAAGATGTAGGTATAATATAAATAGATTAAGTTCTCGAGACAGACAGAGAAGAAAGTTTCAGGAAATATAACGTAACAATAGGAAAAGAAAATTTATCTTTTACATGTTTATGCAAAGCTTGGAATGTCAAGATCACTTTTAAGCTGTATTGGTTTTTTAATTTATGATAACATAAAATATTACAAGATTTATCTTAATTTTATTTAAAAACATATACTGAAAGACATAAAAGACTTACCAGGAAGTAATTCTCTTCATAACCCTTAGAGGCTTTGCTTTTAACATTCCAGTTGTATTCTCTAGCCATTTTATATTCATATGTATCTCCGTCCATATATGGGATGCCTTCAGTGATGTCGCGTCGACGTTTCTGTATTGTATCTTCAGTCGGAAGGCAGTATGCTACAAACTGTTCTCCACTTTCGTCCATCACACCTCTGGAATTAAATTATTATCGGTTAAACCAAAAGTGAAATATTGAGAGAAGACTGGACCTGAACATTGAGCAAGTAATAAACCTTATCAGATCAGAAAGTCAGCCGAAACATGGTCATCTAAAATTAAATAAAACCAGCTGTGCTGTAAAATTTCCTCTCTTGTATTTTATATTCTAATGACTCATTAAGTTTCAAATTCACAAGGTTTCAGAGCAATCGAGAAATTGAAGATCATATCATCCTCATTGAGTGAGGAATGGTATTAGATAGCTACATTTCAACCTCTTCCTCATAACTATTAGTAACTAGCAGCTTGCCCTGGATTGAACTTGTTGTATGCTTTGTCTCTCCATAAGAACCTTCTATGTCTTAACATAAAACATTAAAAATATTGCCAAATTGCTATTCTCAAATTTAAGGTATAGCATTACATGGTGATGGATTTTTATTTATATATGTAAACAATAACTAACTACAACTTATAGTAAAGAACATCTTACCGAATCATAGCCTGTGACATTGCTTCAATCTGTCCAGCAATATTCTTATCAGCTGGTGCTGGATCTGAATCAAATATAACCTGGGCGCAAGGATACTTCCACATATCAAAGTCTGGGAATATAGGCATAACCTCCACTGGAGTTACACCAGGTTTGCTGTAGTGCTTCTCAATAGGCTTCTTATTGTCTTCAAATGTCTTTTCAATAGCTTTGATCTGACTCTCTCTGTCCATGTACAGTGTTTCCTCGCTGAATATTTTCTTAACATTGTAACCAACCTTAGCCTCCACCTGCAAGTCAATTAAGTTATTTAATATGATAGTCCCAATCATTTTTATTACAGCTTAATTTTGAGTTAACTTATATTGATGTTGTTAGTGTGGCAAGATAATTGGAGATATAATCATTAAATTATTATGTAATGATATATGAAGAGAAATCTATTAACAACATCCACTACACTAGAAGATATGGGTAATGGACTAAAATAATAACCCTATGAAGCATAGCTTGATATGAACAAGTTTTAACTATATTTGTATTTACAATACCTTCTCCATAGATTGAGGCTGAAATCTAGTCTGTTCTGTGGAGATATATTCAGACCGACGCAACCACGACACATTCTTAGCATGATGTCGAGATCGTTTAGAATCCTGCGGTGTTAACACATCATCTTCCAGAAGTTTCTCATCCGCCGGATCTAGCGCCGCGTTACCATCCCCTTGATATATATCACGATTAATCAAATCTATATGGACACCCAAATCGTGCTCCGTTAATACTTCATAGCGATAGTTCTTCTCTAATGACGTGGGATTGTATTGAATAAATCGTGTTGAAGGAAATGGATATGTAATAAATTTAAGATCGAATGGTATATCGGGAAGTGTATTACAATACTTGATACGAGTAACGAGTTCCGACCTAGAATCAAAATTATCTATTAGTTACTGAAACAATGTAAACATATTCAAATAAACATACAATAAAAGTAACCTTCTCTCGCCTGTGCGCTGAGGTCGCTTTTCCCTTTCAGGCTCATTTGTTTGAACCGTGGGTGGCATTTTTAAATCTTAATATAGAAACAGTTCAATATCATAAAATAGAAGTATATTTCATTGTGTCATTATAAGTAATATTTTAAAACAACGCTACAAAGTAACTATACAGCATACACCAACAAATGGCAGTGATTTGACAATTGATAATTGACAATTGACATTTTTAATACGAGGTATGATACAAGCATTTTCGATCACCCTACGAATTTGAAATTAGCATCTGCGAACGCATATAAAGATGTTTTAAATTTTAAATTTTAACTGTTGTTGAATTGCGATCACAGTTACGTTGCAACTAAGAGTAGCTAGTACTACGTAATACTGGTGCGACGTTGCGTCGCAAAAAATAATGCGAAGAAAATATATTTTACAACTTGCCTAAGTAGGTATCTATAAGTTTTATCTGGGGTGTCCTTTATGCACATGAAACCGAAACCCGATGGCTGAGGTGGGATAACGTGTGGCTAAAAGGTATACTTATATTGTATTTTGAATTTAGCCCCGGCTTCGCCCGTGGTGCATATATATCCTGAAGTCTTCCTCAATAAATGGCTATCTTAAACTGAAAGAATTTTTCAAAACGGATCAGTAGTTCCTGAGATTGGCATGATTCCTGAGATTACAATATTAGTATATAGATTAAACCATTTTGATATAGCGATAAAAAGCACTGTATTTTTATACAAGATTTTATGTTATATTTAATATTTTTTTAGTACGTAGTAGAGCACGCTTCGGCATGAATTGGGCTAGCTCGCACCGAGGAAGTTCAACACCCCCACAGAAGACCGGCGTTAAATAGCATACTGCTTTTCTATATTGCCATATCCTTTTCCTTATCTTTCCCAGTCCTTTCTTTTATTCCTCTCGTTAATCCTTTCTTAATCCCTTTCCAAATTGAAGTCGGCAATCTTTGTGTAGAGGCGCAAGGTCTGCAATTGTGCGTGGTACGCCTCTCCAAATGTTCATAGACGGTGGTAGAGCTCATTATTGGGCGAACCAGCTGCTACATTGCCGACGATGACTTAAAAAAAAATTGATACATACTTACAGTACTGTGATTTTGGGACAAAAACTAAAATACCTACATAATAATTCAGTTGTATTGTTGATGAAAATATGTATACTCGGGTTTACGATATCCAATCCATAGACAATAACCGGAAATTATTGTGTTGCCATACAATGTCTATCAATAATTTCAATCATTCTTGTTTCGGCATTACGCCGCCATCTTTCTTTTCCTACAAGTCTAATCGGCAGAAAGGTAAGTTTAAAATTTAGTTAATTTTATATACTCGATTGATTAATGGTTTTCGGTATCAAATTATTACTTAATTAATAATAAAAGAGATGATGGTACAAAATATTTAATAACTATGTTACTTTATCTTAAAATAACTCGAGACAGACAGACCATGTGGTCGACTACCAAAGCGGTTTTTAATGTAACTGCGCATTATGTTTGAGTGAAAAAAGTAATAAGTCTCTCTTTTCATACCCCTTTCTTCTACCGCTATCTAATGTGTTCTAGAGCATGGATTATTTGTGAATAAATTTTATTTTATTCAGTTATTGTGCCAGAAGCCGGTAATTGGAAACCAACGTGGCGCCAAGTTGTTTCATGTGTTCTTTTATGTTTTTTTTTTTTTAGATAAAATATGGGTTCCGTGAAACAAAGTAAAAAAACACGAAGTGGTCGGACGTCTTCATCTGAAAGCGAATCAGGACAAGATGACGCTATTGTAAGAGACGACGAGCTAGTGCAACATTTAATGCGAAGGTAAATTTCCACACTGGATAATTTTTTTTCACGTTTTCTCGCTGAATCGTTTCATTTGATTTCGTTTTTATACAAGTGCTTGAATACTATGTGGCCACGTTGATAAGCTGTTTATGATTAGGTTAGATGCATGCTTCGTATTACACTTCAAATTTAATGATAGCCACAAAAATTAATGTCACGCAATAATATTTAAAAAATAAATACGTAGTAACCTTAACCTGATTTTATATTTTGTGTCGAAAGAGAAAATGTCTATATCAAGTAGTACAAAACATAACCTATTCTAACTCAATGAGGTCACAATGTGACTACTTCATATCGTAAAACAAGTGTTCCAACCCATCATAGTAAATTGTTCAATCTATGACTGACAGTTATAATGAACAGAAATATGAAAATTTTTCAATATTTTGTATCTTTGGTTATGTTAAAAATGTTGTCCCCAAGTTTTATAGTTCACACATGTTGTTTTTATGTAAAATCTGTCAATGAGTTGGACTTATGATATGAAAATGTTGAAGATTTATTGCTTGTTCAGTATAATTTATTGTTCCTAACATATTGAAACTAATGCAGCTTGTGATCATTAATAATTGTGGAAAAAATCCTGTCCGATTAAACCATTTACATAGTTTAAAATTTTGTTATAACCAACTGGTATTTCTAAAATTAAGACTGATGGATACGTGTGGCTAATCCATCATATTGTTATTGCTATAAAGCATGCTAAAATAGCATTCACCTAAAAAAGCTGTCTGCATTAACAAAAATCTCAAAAGAAATAAGACTCAAATGTATGGCACATGCCACATAATAAGTAAAACACTATTGTTAAGTATATATGTAATACTACATAGTCATAACATAGTTAAATGTATTTCCTAAAAGCATTTCTAATACTGAACTGTTACAGTTTTTATAGTACAAGGATCTTTTGATTACAGTTCAATGAACTTATGACTCATTTTATGCTCCATTTACAGCATGTTATTTGCTTGTTATAATCTATTCAATGATTTCTTATAGCTTTTATTTTTTGTTAGCCGCAGTGATTTAACTTCACAGATTGAAGTTTGATAGAAGTTTTTTGTTCTTATCTGAATATCTTGTTTGGTAAAATTTATCATTTAATTTTGAGTGATTTAGGACTTCAGTTAAGTGTTAAACATTCAAGTCACTTGCCTAGCCGTTTGCTGTTTTTTGTTGGCTGAATATTTTTCTGAAATCTGAAATTGTAACTAAGACCCAGAGGTCTTCATCACTTGTCCTCCATGCATAAAGATGCAGTCAACCCCAGCATTGCCTGTGGTACATGTGTATCGTAATATAGTTTTTGCAATCAGTCTCGTAACTTAAGGTCTGCAATCGACCTTACGCCTCTACAAATGTCCATGGGCGGTGGTAGCGTTTACCATCAGGCGTCCCACCAGCTCCATTGCCGACGGTGACATAAAAAAAAGACATAAAACTTCTGAGATTAGCATGTTCAATCAAAGAGTTTCTTTGATATTATATATAGACCAGCGGTTTTAAAACGTTTTTTTGGCGGCCCTTTAAAATAGGAAATTTTAAGACTGAACCCCAAATATCTCCATACCTATTTAAGGAAATGGAATAAAGTAAATTGGGACAGATTGATAACAAAGGCAGAGGTGTATTTTTTCTCATTTAGATTTGTACTCTCGCGCAGCCCCAGGCCTCCGCGGAGCACGCTTTGAGTAGGCATCGCGGATATAGAGGATAATTTTTTTCGTAAAATTGTGCTTGTTTGAAAGAACAACAGACTTTCAAAGTTTTATTTATATCAAACATTCAATCTAAAGTAGACATAGTAACTAGCAAGAAATTTTAAAATATTAGTCACATGCTGCTGTACAGTAATAAACTTCCAGAGTAAAGTCATAAAAGTGTTAACATCAGCTATAATTAGGCCTGCTGTATTTAAAACATTGGCCTAGTTTGATTTTACTTATGGAAAATAGTTAAACTAGAGTTTTACAAATTAAATGAACTATAATGTGAAAATAATATAGTATACTGAATTTAAAATTATTTTACACTGATATTATTTTTTACAGTAACTACTGTAAAAATTGCAACTGCAACATATCTTTTTTGTCTTGATTTGATCATATAAACTGTTTTATGGATTATTTTAGAATAAACTATTTATTTTTCCTAGCATGCACACTGAAAACATAGCCGCACTTCCACCAAATGTACGTCGGCGAATCAAGGCGTTGAGGGCACTTCAAAAGGAGTTCATTGATATAGAGGCTAAGTTTTACTCGGAGGTGCATGAGCTCGAATGTAAATACGCAAAATTGTACAAGCCACTATTTGATAAGGTAATATTTAGTTCTGTTAGTATTACAGAACCAAATTGTTAAATAACTTAAATGTTAAAAAAAATCATGATGAAACAAAATTTGTGAACATTATAATAATGGAGAGTTTTCGAACTTCAAATAATGAAAAATTATCATACATTTGTTATTAGAATTATTAAATAAATTATGTTATAAATTGACATGATGACTTTTACACACCAAGATCTGAATGCCATGATAGATCACTAACATGCATCACCAACTGAGGCCTTTATTCAATATCATTATCTGCCATTGCATCTTAGCACATATCTGTAATTAGTTGTAACTTGCAGCGTGCGCAAGTGGTCACTGGAGCCTATGAGCCTACAGATGAAGAGTGTCACATACCCTGGCAAGATGATACAGAGGAGGCACTTGCTAAAGCAGTTGAGAGTGCGGGACTTGCTGATAAGGACAAGAATGCAGAGAACAAAACTGAAGAGTATGTTGATAATTTTTAAGTCATGATTAGAAGTTTAGGACTACAGAAAATTTTAGGATATTGACTAGTTTCAGATCTCGCTTTTGATCCTGAAATAGTTTGAGCTAATTTAATTTGAGATATAATCAATAAAGAGCAAGATACAACATTTTTGTGTAAAAGCATAAAATTTTGTATTATTTTTTTGACATGATGACTTATACACACCATGATCTGAATGCCATGATAGATCACGAACATGCATCACCAACTGAGGCTGTAGAACTATAATAAACATGTAATATAATACCTTACAACATTGTTTCATGTGCCCTAAAATTTCAGGCCTGCTATGGACCCCAATGTTAAGGGTATCCCTGAATTCTGGTTGACTATTTTCAAGAATGTATCCAAGTTGTGTGAAATGGTGCAAGAGCATGATGAACCAATCCTTAAATCTCTACAGGATATTAAGGGTAAGGAAAGAATTTTATTCAAAGAAATAATTTTTTTAAAGAGTAAAAAAAGTTTTTAACAATGTTATGAGTATAATTTTTTTCATTTCATACTCATTGAAATTTTTTCCACAGTGCAAATGCACGATGACCCCCTGGGTTTCACGCTGGAGTTCCATTTTGCGCCCAATGAATACTTCACAAACAACATTCTCACAAAGCAGTACTCCTTGAAGTTCAAGCCCGATGATGATAATCCTCTGGACTTTGAGGGTCCCGAAATCTACGCTTGCAAGGTATGTATAACATAAAAGTAGATTTTATATGGTCAGGGGATGAATATCTAAAACCATGTCCATTTTTTGGAAATAAATAGTTTGAAAACACAACATTAGTTGCATTATAATAACAAAATTGTCAAAAACTTTAGATGAGTTTGTTTAGCTGAATGCATTCATCAATATGTTTGTTAGGTGACACAATCCACCATTAAACTGGTCATTGATAGGATCATTACTATAATATTAATTTGCGTGCGTGTTTAGGGTTGTGAAATAGACTGGAAGAAGGGCAAGAATGTGACAGTAAAGATGATCAAAAAGAAGCAGAAACACAAGTCACTGGGTTCCGTGCGCACCGTCACCAAGACTGTGCAGGCCGACTCTTTCTTCAACTTCTTCAAACCCCCGGCCATGCCCGAGGACCCCAACTTAACACTTGCTTCAGATACGCAGGTATTTTATATTTCATTGTGATACATTCACAAGTAGCTTGATTGAATGTAGTTGATTTTTTTTAGTACTTACAAACAATACATGTATTTACTTACATTATATGTATATAATTTATTGGTAAATTGCTATAAAAATCCTCAAATAATGTCTCTTAAAAAGATAGTTGTCATGCCATATTTTGTCCACTGTTCCAATTTTTTATGGGGTTTTTATCTATCTATCTACAACAATATATAAGTACATAAATGTAATTTCTAATGAAAGAGCATTCTGTTTCAGAATGCTAGTCCCAATGGACATGAAATCCGGACATAAAATATCCACGTAACTAATTTAGATATATAATCGTTACAGATGCTGCTAGCGCTGGACTTCGAAGTGGGCCACTACATCCGCGAGCGCGTGGTGTCGCGCGCCGTGCTGCTCTACACCGGCGAGGGGCTCGTCGACGACGACTACGAAGAGGAGGTATGTGCGTACACACACACACACACACACACACACATGCGCACACACACAAGCCACAATGAAATACACAAAGATACAGTAGTTGTGAGTTGACATTGACTAACCCATAGTGCTATGTTGCAAACTAAAAGTAGATATATCTTCTGCTTATGATCCATACTGCTAAATTAGGTTTATTCCACTTGGCTCTCTTGGAATAATATGACACTACATTGCATTATGTGTCTTGTGGAAATTAATTGTATTGCAGACATTAAAAAATTGTTTTAAAATAAAGTAAATGTTAGTTAATTCTAGAATATTTGTCTCTGTAAAAGAGAACTCTTAAATTAACCTTTATAGAAGGTAACTTCATTAATTTTTTTTTTTGTTAAAAATCATATTAAAGTAATAAAAGTATTGTGGGTTACAAAAATGATTAAAAGCAAATATTCAAACACAAAGACAGACACACAAATATGCTGCTTTTATTTACTTTAGTAATTACGTTTGTGAAGCGACACTTCTACAGCCATTTGTTAGCTTTTCGACTTATCTTGCATGGTAGATGTTTGTACTTGTAGCTAGGGCTTTCCCAACCAGACGGAGTTCTGTAGGCCTGCTTATATATCGGTTATGCTATGTGGGAACAAATTAAAAAAAAAAGGAAAATTTGAGCTTATGCATATGTATGCAGGTCACACCTATGATGCTAATTATTCTATAAACCAAACTATACTTACGTAAATTTGTATGCAAAATATATTTGTCATAAACATATTGGCTAACTATACCCCTCCTACCAAAGGTTTCTAGTAATAATAATGCTACCTAATTGAGGAAACGGTACTCGCGTGTGTGACCAACAAATACACGGCATAGCGTAACCGAGCGTAGGGCTTGAGCGGGGCGGCCGCAGCTGGTAGCGGCCGCCGGTCATCCGGTCGCCGCGCCCCCGCACCCCCGCAGTCCGTCAGCGGTGTGTTTGCTTTCAGGAGGATTCGTACTCCGACGAGGACTCCGGTACGGAGGAGGTCTCGGACGCGGAGGACTGACGCCGGCCGCCGCGCGCGTACTTTATATAGCCGCGCCCCCGCTGCGCTCAAACCGCGCCCAAACCGCTCGGCCGCGCTTTGAGCCCAGCCGGGCGCGCGATCTCGTACCGGTCCACAGTCGCGCCGCCCGCGCCGCTTCGAGCCGCTCTATGCATGGTTTATCGGCGAAGCGATAAATATGTTTTAGACGCGTTTACACTTCCGGTGCGGTGCCTTATATGCATGTCACTAGTTAGTCTGTTACGATACCTATATTGCATTTCTAGTTAGTTTTACAATTCTCGTTTTTATTTATTATTAATAATGTAATTATACATAAATGATTATTGTAATGGAGTGTATTTTGTTTACGAATTTTACGTATCGCTTGTGTAATTTGAAATTTCTTGTGATATTATTATTATTCTCTAAGGCTATTTATTTATATTTTTCAATGAAATTTAAGTTTCCGTCATTCCAACTTTGAGTTACGAATATGATGTTAACGAATCTCTTGTGCCAAAACGCATTTTACATCTGTAACGTTCATCTGTGATCTGTCTCTTGGAGATGTATTGACAATAGTTATGTTTTTATTTATGTAACGAAGATGTTAGCATAATATTTCAGCAGCTAGTTGTATCGGTTATGGCTTTTATGTTCTAGCATGATGTCGTACTGATGACATTAAAATTATAAGCTTTTCGAAGTGTGTTTTATTTATTTTGATCCTTATTTTGCATGCTATAGTTGAACGGCAAGCAGATGGTTGTAGAATATTCCAATTTATTTAAGGTTTTTTAATATCATTAAAAGCAGCAACTTTGTTTATTTTTATACATGATCTTATTTTTTACTCTATGTGCAACAATATGTTATAAATACAAATACGACTTGATAATCTTATATATACATTAAGCTGCATTCAGATTGCATTCAATGTCTGTTTTTAATCATATGTACGCTACGGTATACAGGATAAGTTCTTGAATACTATAGCGTCAAGATTAATCGTTATATAAGTCGTGCATTTCCACTGCTAATTAGGAGGAGGAGGAAGACGAAGAGAACAGCTCCTCGGAGGAGAGCGAGGGCGGGACCCCGCGCAACGTCGCGGACAACCCCGCCGAGTGCAAGCAGCAGTAGCCGTCGGGCCCTAGGGCCTCACCGACCCAAGTTCTCGGGGCCCTGAAGCAACCACCCCCTTCAGTTAAGCAAAAAGGGCACACTGTGTATCACTAAGCCCCGCATCCAAAGAAATTTCGTATTATGTTACTGATCAGTTAGTTACTCATGTGATGTGCTCTTTATTTGTTTTATGATTTTATTGGAGCAGTGGAAATTGCAGTTCGTAATCGGGTTATAAATTAACTGTGCGTGTCAGGAGTTATTTCGATCTGTTAGCATTTCTGACATACAGTTACTGTTCTTAGATCTGCCATCGTTTCACTGTCTGTCTAAATCTATTTATGCATAAAAATTATGTATTACCTACCTGTAATAAGAGAAGCACGGCTTGAGATTTTGAGTTGCCATTTCACATTCTATGTAATAACGTTACATAACTTACATGTAAGGCGAATTAGTTAAATAAATTGATACGTTATTTTTCAAATTGTTTATATTTGCAGTATTATGGTTGATGTAATATTTGTTTGAACCACTGCCTAATGTTGTGTAGTCCCAAAATATAACCATAATTTATATAATTAAAATCTATAGGCATTCCTCCCCGTACTGTACATACTAGTCTAGAAATGTCCGCCTCTCAGTGAATGTCTGTTTGGTTAACAATTGGAGGTGCTTTTAGGCGTGAATACGTTAACATAAAAAATGCGATACCAAAAGTAAACAGGCAGGTTTGTTGTAATGTTTTATAAGAGTGGGTAATATTCCATAAAGACGCGTGTAAAAGCTCATATTCCTTAAATGGTAAATTTATATGCTTTAGTCTGCCCTTAGTTATTTTTTTATTATGCTCACAACAACATGCGATACCATCGTTTATTATGTGATATAGTTAAAATCGGCTGTATTTTGTTGAAAACAGCTGTTTAATACATTTAACTGTCTTTAAGACTGTGCTAGTTGTATTATGCGATCAATTGTATGCTCGCCTTAACAAAAGCGGTTGGTATTTGTGACAAACCAAGACCTAGTACCTGCGTGCAAGATGCATATATGTACTGCATACACCGGTCAGCTCTTAGGGTATTTGTACACAACATTTTTAAATAAATTTAATTTTAACAATTTTGTGTTTTATTTCAATCACCCATATTTTTTGCCGTGTGATAAAAGTACTCGTACGATGGATATAAGTAATTTTCCAGCTACATCTGTATCCTATCAAACAAAACTTTTAATTTAATCTTAATTACATGACACCTGTCTCTCAATTCGTAAAAATGTCATCTCTGATCTCACCATGAAGAACTCGTCCCAAGTGCGCTGCAGACTATCTGTTGTGATGATTACTTTTCGTAATTCGTGATATCCAATTAGTGTAGCTGATTGGAGCGTTCCGCCAGACACATTTTCTTAGTCGTAACCTAGTGTACTTTTGGCATGGATCACGAATTTTCGTAATATTGAGTAGTTTTTTTAGTGTAATAAATAATATAATGTATTTTATATACACTAATATTATAAGGAGGATGCTCGTATTTTTGTAGTTTTCATATAAAAATTGTCGGACCGATTTAAAAACTTCTTTCACCTATGTACCACGCGAATAGCTAAGTAAATTATATATTTTTTAAGTTTTCGACAGCATTTTTTAGCAACCGTCATGCAGTTATCATATGGTACATTTATACGTGCTGTGGTGTCAAAATAAGTAGATATAAGAATAAAATACCTAATACGCTCTATAGCTTGCTTATGTATTCTCTCAGAAATATACCGTGCGTGTTAAAATCTACTAATACAAATCAAAGGCTATAATATTAAAAGGTCCTTTTTTATGAAATAGTAATTCAGCATTATTATATTATGTATACGTATATAAAGCAAGCAACTCCCTGAGGAGTTCAAGGCATCAAGCGGATAGTCGATAACCTTAAACCTTTAATTCGATTCGATTTCGATACTCTACTCATTGAAATGGACACAAGATTTGTTAACAAATAAAAAGAAACTTCATTTTAGTACCAATTTATTAACTCTTTAAAAGAAGTAACAACTTATCACGATTTGTCTTTTTATTAAATCAGATCTGAATCTATACAGAAACAATTTCATTGATTAATTTCAATTGTGTATAAATTATTGCTACGCTGGTAACTCCGCACTTTGTGACATTGCTAGACGGCAGAGTTTCATAAATATTCGGAAACTGAAAACAACGTATATGTATGGCTTTTGATTGTACTATTCAGTAAAATGAAACAAAATTAAGTACAGGACTTTACAATGTGGCCATATAACAAGTATTTCAATTGACACAAGCATTTTATTATCCACTTTCAATACAATAAAATCATCAAAATACTGTTCAGTTGGCGCTATGGCGTCAGGAACATCAACAATATAAGAGCGACTTGAGCCATTCGCGGTTTTCAGTCTACTAACGTTTGTTTAGCACCAAATTTCTTAAAATTAATCTACTCAGCTACCGGGCGATATCGCTATCATACTACAAAAACCAAGGGAATGATGCGATATATTGAACTGTTATTAAAATAAGACTAAATTTCATGACCTCTAAGAATATATGCGACGGTCGAAATTAATATTGCGCTAAACATTTATACTATTTAAATTATTGCAATATCATAAATTGATTGTTTAATATAAAGGTCTTAAAATAAAGGCTTTGAAAATAGGGTTGCCGGTGAAATAAAACAAAAACAAAATTTTAAAAACTAATTAAGTCAACTTACACACAGTAGATCATAATAATTCGTTTATATATATTGGTCGAACTACAATAACGTGGGGGGAAACTCAGGATGGCAACCCTAAACACAACCATGATTACATCACACTTGTCATATCCGTCTTAAAAGAACCTTCCCCTCCAAAATCACTCAAAGGCAAGTTAATTAATTCGATTATATTTCTATTTCTATATTTAATACATAAATAAAATAAACAATGTTTTATAAATTTTATTAATTTTTGCTGGAATAAGGAATGGTTCTCATAAGATAAACACGATTACAATTAATTATCTAGTCTTCTTCCACTTATACTCATAACATTTATTAAATAAGGAATAAGGACAGTAAAATAAATAAGTATTGCCGTTGCATGAAATTTTATATAAAATATACCTCCTTAAGTATATTATTAATATTGTTTAATTAGTAAAATTGTTTAAGTCGTTTAGTTTTAAAGTCAATAAATTAAAGTCAAAACGTTCAAATCAAGAAAAAGAAGTAGAACATAAAACTGCGGCAATATGTATGGCGGAATATAAAATTTTAAGAACTAAGCAATACTCAAAATAATTTAGAATTTTTCTGAAATAAGTCTAACTATAAAAAATAAATAAACCGAAACGAACATTCCAACTTAAAACGATTACACACAAAATGGATTAAAATTTACAAAAGTTTAAAATAAACGAGATAAATTACCTAAAATTGTAAAACTCTAAAAAGGAAAAAATCTTGATTTTATTCAAACCATGGACAAATACGCGTTTACAAAGAACAATCACGGCATTTCATTTATTTTATTCTAAGGGCGATATGGCGCGAACGTCAACCGGAGCAATTACACAATAAGTACTCTAAATAATATCATTTATCTAAGAACGCGCTAATCTTCGACAACAAGACACATTATACAATGATCAATTATATAATTCGACAGTCTCATGGATAAAGCGGGTTCGGACGCACACAGCTGATATACTGGGCCCGTATTTGTAGTCTGAACGACAAAGAAAAAAAAAATGATTTGTGACTTATTCTAACATAAAGAAGACGAAACGTAACACTCAAATTAATTTCATTTTAAATTATCGGAAGACTTTAAAAGTACAAGTATACGGGCCGAGGGGAGCCGCGCGGCCTACCTAGCGGGAGCGTGGAGGAACCATGTGCGCGCTAGCCTCTGTCACGCGGGCGTCTTCGCCTTCTTGCCGAACGGCAGATTGATGCGTCGCTTCCGCGGCTTCGGCACGCCTTCGTCCTCCATCAGCGACGAGTCCGTCGACTCCTCTTCTGGCGGGTTGGCCGGCTCCGCGCTCTCCGCGAGCGGTCTCTGCCGCGCGAACGGGCGGGGCGCGCGGGGGTCGTCGGGGTTGGCGGG
>NC_052128.1:4044741-4063596 GCF_012273895.1 Zerene cesonia | reverse complement strand
GCTGGCGGGGTTGGCGGGGTTGGCGGGGGTGAGCGCGTGCGGCACGACGTCCGTGCTGCGGGAGCGCATGATGGCGCTGGAGGGGGGCCGGCGGGGCGGGGGCAGCGGCGCGCCGCGCACGGACGCGCGCAGCTGCGGCTGCGACTGCGTGTGCGACGCGCGCGTCAGCTCCTCGCCCGTCCAGTTCACGCTGGAACAATAATAATAATGTTACAGGAATAATAAATTATGTTTATACAATCAAGTAGTACAGGAATAAAAATAATTTTCTTTTTAACAGTTCACGGTGTAATGAGTGAACAATGATTGTAATGACATATAATTATTTAATAATTTAATATTTTTCTTTTATTTTTTTTATTATTCTTATTATATTAATATACATTATTCTAATAACTAAATTAAATTCTTAAAAAGGAAATTTTGAACTTTATAAACTTAAAATTTTGTTAGTTTTCAAAATAAACATTATTTTTTGATTAAAACCTACCTAAAAGCTTTGCCGTCCATCAAAACATCAATATTTAAATTATCACACCTAATATATCATATATGTATATTATACAGTAATGTAAGCAATACTAACTTATCTCCCCCCAAAATAAAGTGCACGGGTTCTCTCCTCCTGTCCTCCGTGGGACTCTTCCTCACATCGTTGTGCGAGCCTCTCTTATACTCCTCCGCTATTCTCCTATCTTCTCTCCTTTCGTCCATGCGCCTCTCGCGCGCTTCTTGTGCTAGACGCTCTTCTAGCTGTAACCTATAAGTATAAAAAAACACAATCTGAGATAATGAAAATTTATAACAAAAAAAAAATGATATTGTTTCACAAGGGACGGATATATAGTCATATTTGAAAATTGTCATTTATTTTTATACAATGACTGAAAGCAATAAAACATTCACACCCAAATTCTAAGGCTGAATTCGCATATTATTAATGCTTAAATGGCCAAATTGCTTAATCGAATGTCCTAATTGTAGTTCTTTTCACCAGATTCTAAAATCAGTTTAAATTACAACAATTTCATTACCTATCAAACAGAAAAATAAACACGCCTCGGTTGATAGCCCATGGGGAACAAAGCAACAAAAATAGTCTAATTGTGAGTACCTCCTTTGATTTTTGGAAAGTCGGTTAAAAAGAAAAGCTTTTATGAAATTATCAATGGCGAAAGATGCTATTATAATAGTTTAATGAATTCATTTTATGTTTCAAACAATACGATATCAACTAAGCTATTTGCGCTACAGGGTATGTCGAACAAAAATACATACACAAAATTGTCGTCTCCCTCCCTTCGTGCACAGTCGAGATCCCTTAAAAATTCAAGTTTATATAACAAAAGGATCCTTTGGGAACATTCTAGATTTTTTTTTTTTAATTACATGACATTGAAAACTTAGTCTTAAATGTGAAGTAATGAATTGTGTACCTCGCTTCAGCAAGTCTTAAATCCAAGGGATAGTGTGGTGAGTCCGCCTCGCTACCTGATGAATCTTCCTTCCACCCGAGATTATCGGTTACTATAAATTTGAAAAATACCTTTATTCACCGTTGAACTATTTTTCTAAATATATATTTATTTGCGGCAATGTTAGTTTGAGGGGTGACTTTAAAGATGTATTTTGGATCAATGAAAATACATGATTATTATGTGAATTCGGGTAGTTTCCTGAAGTTTTTTTTTAATTACGAATTAACGTTGTACATAAGAGTATATCAATTCGTGTATATAATAATATTTGTGACAACTTGAAAATAACATATATTAATTTATCAAACCAAGCATACAATAATTTCAGCGGCAGTGAATAATAATGGATACAACGATATTTTAAAAGCATGTATGAAATATTATAGCCCCAGTAAAAGCAAACAGAAATAAATCGTCAATGCGTAAAAAATCTTACCTTTACACAGCGGTGTTGCCATAACAAAGCAACTAAAAGGGGGAAAAAAAAACTTGCAACACTAAGGGTAACTAGGTATTTGCGAAATAAAACAAAAATCACAATCGTCAAAAGCTTTCAAACGTGCAGGGATAATAAAATTTGGAAGACATTCTTTGGGAGAAAATTTTCAGCTGATACTAGTTATTTGCAATATGTATATCATAAAAGCAAGCATACCTAGTTGAAAACTGTTAGAAAAGCAGATAGTGTTGAGTTATATTTTATAATAGCGGGATGAAATGTATTAAACTTTGAAAATTAATTTCTGTTCTTTTAAATTTAAATTATTTTATTAAACGTTATTTTTCAAGAAGACAAATAATCACAAAAATACATACTTTCTGTCCACTTTATAATCATTTTAACATGTGAAAGCTTTAGATGAAACAACAGACTCTTTCTTTTGTTTTGAAATAAATGATAACATGCATTACATTAACAATCTAATTTTCCATACGATTTAGACTAACTTTTAAACTAAACGCATTCGAAGGAAATCTGCAAAAAAAAAATGTTGACCCAAACAGTTGAATTTTTTACTTGGACGATTAAATTCTATTCAATCATACTTTGGATATGGTACGATCGTCCTTGGTCATAATAGTATAAGGTCGATAATCCTCTGGAATATACCGATGGAAAATATAGTGCGATGGTCTGTTTAATATAACATTCAGTATCAGGTATCATCGAAGTGAAATTGTTAATATGTATAAATAAAAAATTAATTATGTATGTCGAAGTTAATATTGTACACACACATGCAATAAAAACCCACACCCAAAGAAATTACAACTGTATAAACTAAAATTAATCTAATATCTCATACATGCTTTTAAAAATGAGTAAGCCTGAAAGCTTCCTATCGATTGTGATACATACAAATCCATGGAAAATATTTATTCGAAACAAATAAAAAATATACACATATACATAAGTGACTTATACTAATTAAATAAATAGATCATAGCATTAAATCAAAAATATCCTTCGCTATTAAGCTTCAAGTCGTCTATTTCATACTAACTAAACCTTTAAATTATAAAAAATTTACACATACGTATAATTTTTTTTAAAATAAATAAGTGTTTTCAATTTATAATTGAATAACTCATAATTTATTTGAGAAGCCCATCTTAATAAACATTTTTAAGCAATATAGTTGAATTCACATGTTGCTGGCAACATTGCGTGTTGCAGAGTTAGCAACATAAATATGCGCCCGCTGAAATATTCTCATTTTGTCATCAAATGTTGCTGAACTGTTGTTTGCCGTGAATACGAGATTTTAAAGTAAAAATAAAAACTATTATATATATTTTTTACCACATAAATATATATTATCGATCTTAGAGGAACTTTAAAAATAGAGCTTAGTATGGTTAAGTTAAAATTCGAGAACTATTGTTATCGAATTTATTGAGTTTTATTTTCTATATTTTTATTATTAAAAATGTTAGATTTAAGAAACAAATATATTTTAAAATTGTCTTTTTCATGTCTAACAACCGAGTTTGAGCCTCTCTTTTGATGCAAAGAGTCATAAATTTTTATGTAAAATTAAAACTTAATTATAAAATTAAACAGAGTTTAATAGTTAAGTACTTTTTGTAAATTTTAATAAGTATTCGTAAATGTTACATTTTGTCATATTATTTAAATTTAATCATTTTTAATACCTAAATACTGAACATAATATATTACCTAATTAACCGCCAAAATAAACAAGTAGCAATTAATTTTAATATCGTCGCAACGATTTCAGGATTTAGAGGCTCCATCGCCGAAAAACTAATGCACTGTATAATTTAAAAAATTTTGTTAAATATAGATAGAAAAGCCTTATCAATACGAAAGCAGAAAGGAAATACCCAATACGGAGAAGCAGTTTAAAAATAATATTCGTTGTAATTTAAAAAAAAAATCATGTTTCAACATTTGTAAATATATGGATATAAATAGGCTATAACAAAATGAACAAACACACGGATACAAATGATTTATACGGCTGATTCTTTATATCATTATTATTTATTGTTATTGTAATGTATTAGTATTTTTTCCTAAATGGATAACATTACACCATTTACATTAGCTTTTTTCCAATCTAAATTTATATGAAAAATTAATTTTTTTTCCATATACTAGATAGTATAAAACAAAGTCGTTATCCGCCGTCTGTGTGTCTGTGTAGTTTGATCTTTAAAATTACGGGACAGATTTTGATGGTTTTTTTTATATTTAAAGTGATTCTAGGGGAAGAATTATATGTATACTAGCGGTCCGCGCCGTCCTCGCCCGTGGATACATATGCCTATAGCCTTACTCAATGAATGGGCTATCTAGCACTGAATTTTTCAAATCGCACCAGTAGTTCCTGCAATTACCGCGTTCAACCAAACAAACAAACAGACAAACTCTTCGCTTATAAATATTATTAGTAGTATAGATATTATCATAGACATCTAGCTAAGATATCATATTTTACGCAGCCGGGGCTAGTTAATGACACTCCAAGAACAACCAATTCCACCCATTCATATGTATCTCTCGCATTGGGTATTTCCCGGGGGCTCCGCGGCGGAGTCCAAGTAAGCCTGGTCCAGTGAGGTGTCAGTCGCTGTGCTCGTGGCAGTGAAACACCTCGTCCAACTTACCGGAGCCGCACAGTGACGCGTCGTCGCCGACGCTCAGGTCATCCTGCGAGCTGCTTATACGACCTGAAAATTTTTTTGTGAAATGTTTTATGTAATAAAATATATAAGAATTCAAAACGTAATAATTGAAAGAATATAATAATTCATGGACATGAAACAACATCAGTCTGTACTTTTTGAACAAGAGTCTTTTTGAATCGTATTATATTTATAAGTGATCTCTTTATTACACAAACATTTCTAAATGTTGTATGTATTTTATGAACGGATATGTGTATGTATTTTAATAAGAGTAAAGCTTGCGAGCAACGAAACGACATTTCGACTATTAAATATTATTTGATTCCCACTTATATAAATTATATTAATATATTTGTATTATTTTCAAAAGTGCATACCCATTGTGATAGCAACTAACGAATCTGGCCGCGCGAGCATAAACGGCCTGCGTAACATTATATAATGAACTAGCTGTGCCCCGCGGTTTTGCCCGCGTAGTACATGATGTTATATAGCCTATAGCCTTCCTCAATAAATGGGCTATGTAACACTGAAAGAATTCTTCAATTCGGACCAGGAGTTCCTTAGATTAGCGCATTCAACCAAACAAACCAAACAAACAAGGTTGGTTATCAAGGAGGCCTATTTCCTTCTCCTCGTCCTTCCCAGTCCATTCCTTCTTTCCAGTCATCAATCCTTTCCTTATCCCTTATCCTTTAAAAGCGGGCAGCGCATTCTCAGAGGACTGCGCCTCTGCGAATGTTCATGGGCGGTGGTGATCGTTTACCATCAGGCGAACCACCCGCTCAGTTGCCCGCTATGACATTAAAAAAAAAAAAAAATCAATGAGCGCCAACTTATAAAACAGATTTTTGGTGACGTGGGGATCAATAATTTCTTTTTTATTAATCATTGCTTTGTTATAAGGTTTCATTTATGCTCTCGCGGCGTGTGTGTTAGGGTGTAATGAGCCAAAGAGACACGTTGCTATGGTTACCTCGTTTTGCGGAACCGTCACCGCCGCCTCATCGTGTGCGTTTCAAACGAAATGAAAACTGTTAAACCATCTCGCTGTCACAACCCCACGATATAAATTCATGAGAACCAATGTATCATTTATGATGCAACATTCACCTCTGTTAGGTTGCCGGCCGTTGGCGGTGCGGTAGAGTGTGCTCTCGAGGAACTGCAGGCCGTTGTTGTTGATGATGTTGAATCCGCAGAGGCGCTCGATTTGCTTCCAGCGGTGCATACGCTCCTGAAAACCATATGGAAATATATCAGATTGGATGGTTGTATGTATATGTTATATGTATGCTATGTAGCGAGAACATTTGGTGATGTGATAACGCGATGATGACGTGATGATATATGATGACAGAACGATCTGGTCCAAACGGATCTATATTATACAGAATTAGTTCTCAGAAGGTGGACCGAGAGCGGGCAATTCCACTATCGCAGTTTGTATCAAAACGATATTTCAGAACGTGGATTGCGTATTTTTTATCTATTTTGTTTACTAACTGAACGTTACAACGTAAGCATAAGTAGCATGGTACAAGAAAAAGCGCAATGGACAGCGTAGGATGGGCACCAGATCTGACAACAATAGTCAAGCGAGCAGCGGACACAAATACACTTCTGAGTGATAAGGCCGCCCAACAAATTGTACTCTTTCTTTTTCACTTGTTATTAATATATATATTTTTAAGTTTCCTGTACAATTTTTTGTTAAAGAGTAATAAATAAATAAAAATACAGTAAGATAGGTAAGTCCCCCACCTGCAGCTCCTGGGTGACCTCGTTGAGCGCGGTGCGCGCCTCCACGATGGAGCGGTCCACGTCGTCGATGGACTTGCCGTGCGTCGACACGAACGCGCCCACCAGGCTCGACCGCTTCTTGCGCAGCTTGTCGCACTGCGCACAAACGCGTCCGTTAGCATTGGATTGGACACCCCGGACACCAAGACATTCGTTAGCATTGGATTGGACACCGAGGACACCAAGACATTCGTTAGCATTGGATTGGACACCAAGTCGTCGGACACCCGCGGGGTGTCACTAGTGTACGAGTACGTGTGGCTGCTAAACATGTGTGGAAGTGTCTATGTCACCAGGCTCGGTATATTGTACACACGCATTGTGCTGAGTGTGTGTGCGGTGTGACGGGTGGTGTGAGGTGTGGTGTGAGGTGTGGGGAGGGAACACTCACCGCGTCGCGCGCCTGCTGCAGCTGCAGGTCGGCCTGCTGCTTCTTGCGCAGGTAGGCGCGGTTCTCCACCTCGTGCGTGAGCTGCAGCCACTGCTGCAGGCCGGCGGGCGGCGCCCAGCACCGGTCCTCCAGCTCGCCCTCCGCGCGCCGCAGCTCCGCGCGCAACATCTGCCGTTTTCAAACATTTTTATTAGGTTATGTCTATGTCCTCAGTTTGGGGCAGCGTTTTACAGTGTTTTTCCGCTTGCAAAAACTAAAAAAATTGTTTCTTTATACATTGGTTGCTATCCACCAAGAAAGCGAAAGAGTTATGGGTCTTATTTAGTTCTTTTCGATTAATAACACGACTGATAATCAATATACAATTATAATAAATTTCATTTAATAAAATTCTGAAATTTGTACTAAAATATCAGTATTAACATTAAACTTACTTCAATTTCAGCCTTCAGCTGCGAAACTTCAAGATCCGACGAAGTGGAGTTCAATAGGGGTGTATCTCCTGCTTCTCTTAATTTCTCTTCTAGATACTGCTTTTCCGTTGTGACATTTGCCTTAAAATAATTTTAAATAATTTTTACTTCTTATTTTAGAAATATAAAGGATAAATCAATTACGTCAGAATATTTGAGCAGTTTGTAGTCTTCTGCCCCAGACTACAAACTGACTAGAAGCTGCATATAGTATACCATGTATCTAATTCTTTGATCTGTTTGTATGAGACAGCAACCGTTTATTCTAGATAGTTGATACACAACATTACATTGATTTATCAGCTTACCGCCTCCACATTATTCATACAGGGCCAATATTCCACACTGCCAAGACATTCAATATCACACAGATAAAAACAAACTCTTCACCAAAAATTTCTACTGCTTCACCTCATCTCTCTGTCACATTTGTAGAGGCCTAAGCTTTGCTATCGACCTTACGCCTTTCCAAATGTTTATGGGCGGTGGTAACGCTTACCATCAGGCGACCCAAAAAGAACCTAACCTGTTCTAGCCTCGCCTTCTCCAGTTCCTTTTGCATATTATCCAGCGCCATCTCCGCCTTCCGCAGCTGCTCCATGTCGCGCAACATCCGCTGCACCTGGTCGCGGCTCGCGCGGCCCGCCCGCAGCGCCGCCCAGCCGCCGACCACCGCGCACAGCAGCAACGATGCGAGCAGCCAGTCCTTCCATCGACTGCCTTCTGAAAGTCATGGGGGCTTTAAATATTTGTCGCTGTGCAGTTCGTTAGCGACCTTTCGTAGGTCTCCGTCATTTATGCCACTCACAAATGACTTTATGCTAAAATCACCATCCCAATGCTGATTATAACTTTATTTGTGCTGTGAGACTTCCAAACAAACAAAAAAACACCCGAAACATCAAGTAAACCATACATGGACTCTTATTATTTTAATTCATATGTAAAAATGTATCTTTAAATAAACATTATCGATAACTTTCCATAAACTTACTTAAAAATCCGTTCATCCGTTTTCATCTCTGGTGAAACCATGGAGCCGGGCATTCGTTTATCAATATTTAATTTATGTAAGTAAACCATTTAAACAGTTGTATTTTAAATCTGCCTTTATGAAAATGTATAAATACTTGGCAAACCATCTATTGTATGCGGGAAAACTATTAAGCGATTATAAAGTCATTCCAACGGAAACCATGTTTTGTCCAGTAAATATTATGGTTATAGAGCAAATTTGGAATCTAATACAATAAGTTTCCACAGAAAATATAGGTAAAATATTATGTTGACACAGAATAAACACCTAAAATATTATAATGTATAGTTTCGTTCTGCATCTGATTCTGTATTTCAAGATTCATAATTATTGTTATTTGTAAATACCAGTGATTAACGTAAAAATTAATGATTTTCTTGCTTTTGTATTTTACTGAATTAAAAAATAGTATATAAAAAAGTATGATTAACTTTTTTATAGGGAATTTCGTTCTAGTTTCATTAAAAGCAAATTCTATAAGCTTGAACTAAATTTACTTCATTTCATTCTAGACATAGTATCTTAATCAAAACCAGCACTACTATACTAGAAATCAAACTCAACAATCTTGTTTAACCTTTGTTATCGATGCTTAAGGATCTTTGCGACTAAACCCTCCTCAAAAGATGTGCTTGTATCCTCACATATAACTTTTTAAAACAATTGATTGATTCTTATAGACCGGCTGAATCAAAACCTCAACAAAATTGTCCCTGCCGCTAAATAAATGAATCACATGCCTTAGATTAGTTTTAATTAGTCACGTATCATATTTTACTTCTCACGACAATTGCGACAAAAGGACACCAAGATTATCACAGTATTTGCGAAACAAATTTGTCATCACCCTTGTGAAATCTTTCTATTCATATATCTATAGTCTACACTTGAATTATCAAAGAGCTATATATTAATAGAGCTGAAGAGTTTGTTTGTATGAGCTAAGGAAAGGATTGATGAACAAAAATATTGTGATAAGCAATTTAAGAATACTTTTATATTGTGAATTTACCTTCAGCCATTTTATAAGACGTAAAATCTCACCTTTATTGCAAACAATACATTCATCATCCTCATCCTAATCAATTATTTATTCAAATAATTCAAAGTCAAATGTAAGGATTTTATAATGTGATAGCAATTCAATCTCACCCCATTCAAAAACATCGATATTCCTTTATGAAATGTTTATTATAAGATGAAGACGCAAACATCACGTGTTTCTATTAAAACCCAGGCGTCATTTTAGATGTTACATGAAAAACGGATGATGGTTTTTTTCGTGTTCATTACATTAGAATTTTGTTGTTACAAACACGGAAGAAACAAACATCGCATACCGTGACTCGGTCATTGTAACATTAACGACCTCCTGCTAACAATGAGTTGTGTAGGTGTTCAGAGGTAAAAAGCCACAAAATAAATAGATAATTCGAGTGCGAAAAGAAGATGTCTGATTGATTTTTTTATTTGGTTCGATAAAATCATTTGCACAAACCGTAGAGTTATAACGATTTTAGCGCGGAATTAGACCCGTAAAAATATTTTCTATACAATGTGATTCTGCCTCCGAATAAAATTTATGATTCGACATTGAAAAGAGACAAAATGCTATTTCAATCTATATACAAAATAAAAGCTATATAATATCAATCTAAAAGCCATAGCAAGCCGGATAAATTAAAAAAATATATATTTTTGTTGTCTCACAGCTGCTATCTCTTAAATCGTACAAAAACCTTGTAAATTAATTCCTTTGCTGAGGTTTAATTAATTCAGTAATTATGAAATGATGGACTAACGACCGTGATAAACCGTAACTGTAATTATGATAAAATATGTGAAAAATCTTTATCTAATGCTTCTAAGTGACCAGGGAATTCAACGCCATAAATCAAAATCCATAAAAATAGATAAAAATACATAGCATATACTGGCTGTCTACGTTTTAATCGAAGTTATTGTACTATTATGTGTATTGATTGTTATTTCATTGTATTGTTTGCGATATTATCAATTAATCGGATTTTGAAGGATGTGATTTGTGAGTAAACACACAAGATAACATAAAAGGGGTTTACCCTGTACAATTATTATTGTTTTTAACTACATTCAATTATATTTGATTACGATAACTTCTGACAATATTAACAAAAGTCAAAATGGTGCTGTTATATTGGCAGCTTATACACCCACATACGTAAAAATCAAATTTACATATATTTTCTTTTTCATACAGAAAGTGAGAGAGAGAGTGTTCAAATGTTTTTCTTTTAATCTTACAAAGATGATGGGGGCATGAACAGATCTGTGTTAAATTTTACTTATAGATTTTGCCAAGTCTTCCAACATATAACTTGCATACTATGAGCTAGCGACATCAAACAGCTCGCTAAAAACAAATTACCTTCAAGATGTAACCGCGCGTGCTCCAATTGATCCAGTACGAGCAAACCCAGGCGGCACAGCGTATCAATCATAACATTATCACCAACACCGTGAAGTATCACCGATAGCGATTCAATACACGACCGACACTTAAAACTCCATACGATATGTCAAATTTCGTGTTTCACTTATACACAACACAGGCGTAGCTCGCGCAAATAATGTAAATGTGTGCGCGAACCGTATTCTTACTAAAAGCTGGACACAGCGATATGTCATCTGCCGTGTAGAGTGTCGTTTCTATGTGAAATATTAAAATTTATTACGTATTCTTTGCGACGGGCCGAGAGTTAACCGCGCACAAGGTCGGATCGCCGCACTGTATGGGCTGTTAGTTCGCGGCGGCGCTTTGCGATCGAGTGAACCGTTTCTGTTGTGCAATGTTAGTGGAGCCATGATACTGTTTGGCGGATTTGATTTGATTTTTTAACACACATACTAGTCTTGTGTCTAGTTGTGCATTATTGCGAGTCGTTTATTCAATGCTTTTATTTCTATCCTAAAGACATGATTTTAGTTAAAAGTTATGTATGTACATTTTTGGGGTACCCGTCGTATATTAAATCAGTCCTCATCCAAACTCATTCACATCTGTGATAGTTGAGCGGGCAGTTATAATGAAATAATGTATTTATGAAAGTAGTAATTATCGTTATTAGAAATTATGAATGAAAATAACAAATATTAATGACGCAGTAATGAGACTGTTACAAGTCAACATGAACTTAGAGAAATGCATGTCAGCATAAAAAAATAATATTCTAATCTTAAAAACGATCGATTCTTGTAATAAATACAAACAATTATAAGAGGTGTTCCATCAGGTTTCTATTTTAAATCGTTACTCATAGTTGATTTTTGAAAAAAAAAAAACAAAGATGTACCACAATATCACAAACGCATGGTGAACCTAATATAAATATGACATAATAACACTTAACAATGACGATTGGCATGTGACAATGAGTTTTCGCTAGTACCTACCGTACTCAACTATAGATACTCAGTTTTAATAACAAAAGAATATCCGTAGATTCGGTGAGCGATGGAAAACATTACTATTGACAAGCGATATTCGCTCATTTTAGCAATGTCTCACTTAATTACTATGCACATGCAAAATACGTAAGTGTGTCTGTTTATTTGTCTTTGGAAGTCATGTCATTCAGAAAACGATTGGCAAAATTTTTGGATTCCTTAGTAGTAGCAGAGGTATACACAAAATCAAAATTTAAAAGTAGAATCAGTTTTAAAAAATAGAAATGTACGAATATTGCGTTTCGTTAACGGCTAATTTTTATACAGTCGGTCTCCATTTTTATATAATACTAGCGACTCGCCCCGGGTTCGCACGGGTTCAATAATGCATCATATTTACATAAACCTTTCTCTTAAATGAGTCTATGTAATAATCTATTAAAACACCCTCTCAAATTTCGTATGTCTATGGCGTGATTTTAACGATCTAAACATATAGACACACAGGCGGCGGTAAGCAACTTTGTTTTATACTATGTAGTGATTATTTTTAAGGAATGAGCTATTAAGTTTCCATTATTATCCATCATTAATGTCCGGTCTATTTTGGTCAATCCACATTGAAGCGAATCTTCACTTTCTTTATTTGTTTTTTTTTAACAAGCATAAGTTTATTATTGACCTATTATAAAGAAACATACACACAGATATCCAAAGATACATAGGCCACTCTAATATATCAAAAATACTATTGTATAATATGCTATGCTATCTCACTAATACTTTTATGAAAGGCCCATCTACTAAAAGGTCGATCTATGAAAAAAATAATGACATCTAAACTGTACGTACAGTGGGCAATAATAGCGCGATTTTAAGTACCATTGCACGCTACACTGGTTCGAATAAATATATGGCCAAATGACGTTTTAATAAATATACAATTTTTTATATTAATATCTAAACATGTGGTTTCAATTTAGGTTACAAATAGAAGTAAGATGTATCATATAATCTTAACAAATGTAGTAGTTGATTTGATTTTGTATTCTTATATTGTATATAATATTTAATAACAGAATTTAAAGCGAAGGCAATCTCGGCATAGTGTTTCACGATAATCTACATTAATTTCACGACAAATCCTACTAATATTATAAATGCGAAAGTTTGTAAGGATGTGTATGTGTTTGTTGCTCTTACACGCAAAAACTGCTGAACCGATTGTAATGAAATTTGTTACGTAAACAAATGGACAACTGGAATAACATATAGGTAACTTTTTATCCCGATATTCCTACGGGATACGGACTTACGCGGGTGAAACTACAGGGCGCAGCTAGTACATCCTTAATAATGAGCCAAAACGTTATGTTTTATTTTATTCTGTTCAACGAAATACTAGTGTATTGTAGTCATTAGGTATAAAAATGCGGTACACATAACCCAATTAAGAAAATCGAATAATAATAAATGAATTGGCTCTTGAAATTGACAATTGAATATATTATATATATAAAACAGTTTTTGAATAGAAAAATAATGATAATTGATTTATTACAAATATAGGTATTGAAAAATAATGTTATTTTTTTCAACGACTCTTGTGTATTTTTTGACCACTAAACCCCAGACCCTTTTCATAACTCATCTATAAATGTGTATTTTTTAATATTAACGATTGCACAGTAAAGTGTTTATACATAACCCATACTCAGAACTTATTACTAACATTATACTAATACGGGTATACCAAATATATACCCGCCAGTATGAACTGTCCCTACCTTTAGGAGGTCCAAACAGCACAACGTCCATCGCCTTTAGGGCTAACTTCTGCTTGTGTATGGGGTCTTTAATCCCCAACACGTTGCTCAGATATTGCATATTGTTGACCGCTAACCTGTGGAATAACAATGCTTTATCAAAGGAGGAAGAAATAAATATACTACTGTACGAATAATTCTGTAATACAGTTTGAAAAACGAACAAGAATATTTTAAACTACTCTTACGCACAAAAGAAAAAAAAAACTTGAATTTTTCACCGATGAGAAACAATGAAAAAAGAAGTTCCATAAAATATCAACACTGTGTGGTCAAATAATGTACAACATCATACATATGTATTTTCTTGTGATTGATTTATTAATTTTAAAAATTAATATTTAGATATTAATTTCTAAACATTATACATATGTATATTTAAACATACACAGATAACATGTTGAGGTTGGAACAATTACTTCATTTTTTCGCAAGTGATTTATTATACATATACATATATGTATTATGCTGAACAAAGGGAGCATACATATTATTTTCAGTGGTTTATAATGCTTTTAACATAAGCAAAATAAAAAATGTGTATTTGTTGCTAAAGCGCAATCTAGAGTAGATTTTTATTATGTTTACAGCACATTTTTGTTCGTTAAATGTACGATAGGTGGCGCTATAATGAAATTTCTTGCAACATTTGATCTTTATTACATTGTATAAATTTTAATGCTACATTAACCAAACAATAAACACGAAACAAGCTTTTAAGTAAATAATAAAATTATATTATCTACAAACAACGATAAAAAGTTAATGGATTACTTGCAAAATTTAATTTCAACTGTATATTCTAATGTTATTAAGGATGGTATTACCTTGGCAATGTTGCACCAGTGACGCGATGTTGAAGGAAAAGAGCTTTATACTGTGGCAGGTCCACTGAATCCGACAGCCATTCTACCGTTTGCTCAACCGTCCAGTTATGCACCTGATAAAAATAAACGTGTAAAAAAAATTTAACCAACAACACTGCTATATATTTTGAGTACACTTTCATACCTGTGCTTAGTTGGTGTAATAATTAAAAATATTATTTGGAAAGGTTGTGTATCTGAAAAAACACTAGAATGTGGGAACTGTGAGTCTAAACTTTTACCATAAGCCAATATACAAAGCACATCTAGTCTATCTCATTGTCAGGTCACAAGTGTAAGTCCCTGGTCAAACAGTAACGGACCATGTGTTTCAAGGAGAAGGATAGGGGTGTAATCTATTTGCACATATTATCTAGTTACTAGTTAGTTCTTCATAATAGTCCAGTTTTCCCTGAATGATAATCTATATAGCTAAGATACAAAGTTGAAGAGTTCTAGAAGTACTGGACCAATTTGATTGAAATTTGGTACAGAGATAGTATGAGACCCGAGATCGGGGACATGGGATATTTTTTATACCGGACAATGCCGGGTATATCTATATTTTCAATTGTATATCAATATTGACAAAGACGCGGACGACAAGCTAATAGTTTTATAAAGTATCAGGGCAGAATGACTATAACGTTAGTATGCTCTCACCTCGGATCGCAGCCACGCCTCCCACAGCTCCTTGACGGATATGTGCATATCATCGTTGTGGTGGAAGGCACGCTGCCGCTTCTCGTAGCCGCTGTCGTACTGCAACTCTTCGCGGAGAAACTGTACACAATTAGGGATTCTCATTGAAATATTCGATTCTTGTATGTGTCGTGATCATCAGTCCCTATTAATTGGTCCCACTGGAGGGACATATGCCTTAATTCACCACGCTTTCCCAGTGCGGGTTATCGGTTAACTTTTGATTCTTGGATATACTGATTTCCTTGCGATGATTTCCTTTACCGTCTTAAGCAGTGGTGATGTGGAATGCGCATATAAATTGAAAAATTTTACTTATTTCCGGCACGCTCATCTGTTTTCGAATTCTTAATTTTTCGACTTACTTCCAAGGTTATCATTGAGTCTTGTATTATTTACGATCGATTGTCAAATAATGGTACAGAAAATGATGTAATGTTTTGTCAGGATATTAAATATCCATAAAACATTATATTATCATATATACAATAATATTCACAAATGAAACGAACAATAACATAATAAATAACTAATGCGTACAACATAGAGTTTATATATCAATTGTTAAGTATTGAATGCTTATGCATAATGCTTTAATATTAGTATGACTTTAAAGATAAGAAATTGTTATATTGCTTTTCACGAATTGATATTAAATTCACAAACACAATAAATAGTCAAGGTCGCTCTTACCTATCTTTAACATAGACAATATCACATCAGTTATTATTTTATTCCTCTGATGCAAAAAGTACGAATTAACCAAACATAAATAGACGATAGGTTAAATATAGGTTTTACAGACTACAGTATGACACGTACCAAAAAAATTAAAAAAATTGCACACCATAAGACTCCCAATGACCGCAGCCGCGCGGCGCGCCCACATGATTCTGCACTATTGCGCATAACATTTAATTTATTTATCGACGAGCCGCACACAAAAATCTCCGCAGGCGTTTAACTGTTTCCACAAATCGTAAAGATAGTGAGCCCATTTCGCGCATTCACACTATTTCCCCGGAATCTCGGCAATAACAAGTAGGTAGTACACTGTTTGTTTTATAAAACCAATGCTTTCTTTGAAATCGTGCCATTTAATTGATGAACAATGCGTGTTTGCAGCAATATTTTAACTAGTAGGTCACTACAATGTTTGAAATAAAACATGATATGTATATTTCGCAACGACTCGTCCAAATTGTGATTGTTATTATAATACGCGTTCGCCGAAATTAAAGAATAGCCATGAGTAACACCGTCTCGACGACTTCGGGTTTAACTACAGGACTATCAAGTGATTTCTATGTATTTGATGAACCTATCAATCGATGATATCAAAATAGGCAAATGTAGTTAGGAAATAGTTATTCATGTCTTGTCATTTTAGGACATACATTCCAAAGTAAAGAAAAGTGAAAGGATATTTGATCTCCGTAAAGAAGAAGATAAATTTCTCTGCAATTATCTATTACACTTTTGAAATTAAACTCTAAACTAAGACGCATTTTCTGCAAGAAACGCATTAACTGCTCGCTATCCCCATCCCGTTCAACCCTTATGGAAAACGTTAACTTACATCATCGCTCTCACTAAGGTCGACGTTGCCGTTGGCGTCGTCGTCCAGCTGCCGGTGGAGCTGCGTGATGGCCTCCAGCCCTGCGTGGTCCTGAAGGCAGGAGGGCTCGTTGTTGCAAGCCTCCAGTAATACTGAAACCACAGAAAGATGAATGAGTTTGGTTTGTGGGATTTATTAACAGTTTGAGGATACATTATAGTGTATAATAGGGAAAGTATTGCAACGATGAGTCATGATATTTATTTATAATCGTTTAATCATTTCGATGTACATACTACGTAGTTGTTCCATATCTTTGAAATGTAATAAGCTTATCTTCAAATATTACAAACAAATATGTTTATTTTCTATTGAAATGGAAAGTAACCATCGATGCGATGATAAAAAGGTAAGGTATAGGATGACATTTTTTCAGTAGCATGGTTTTCCAAAGATCGCAAATTGCCTTTAATAACGTATATCTGAAAATTTCTTTTAATAATCCTTATTATCTACAATCATCGACATTATTCTACAAATGAAAGCCGAAAAAACGAAATTTCTTATTCGTCGCTTCAATATACCTTTTAATTCGGCTTTCTATAAATATAATTATCATGTGTCACAATACAAAATGATGCATGTTAGACTACAGGCCCATATAGAAAAAATTACGGGTCATTTGAACCATCAGGTGACCTATCTAGAACGATATAAGAGCATCAAATAATAAGATTCAGCACTATGCCGTCACTTGTAAGCTGTCCAACTGAGTGCAGGTGAGAATTCATAAGTACAGGTAGAGTGAGTACATTTTGGTCACATGTTTTTGTACGGCATTCTTACCACCGATAGATCCATTAAAAATAATAAGAAAACGCACAGTGCCGTAAAAAAATGGTGCGCCACAAAGTCGGATTTATTTTTTATTTTCCGACAATTACCGGGCTAAATTTGGTCATTTGATTTTGTACGGCATCTGCGTCATACTATTTCAATACTGCTTCTAATCCATTATTCCGCAACGCCGTACAAAAATCATGCGACAAGGGGAGAAAATAGACGGTTGCAATCCCCTCTCTTTCCGTAGTCCAGGGGGTGATTTGAAAAAGTACGGCTTCGGTTCCAAAACATTATCTAGCACTCAAAATTACTATTAAAAGTAATGCCGTCAAAAAATGATTGTTCCTTTGAATGTATATCAATAATCATCTTAATTTCATCGTTTTCTTGATTTATAGAGCTGTAAAATCATTTGATCCTGTACGGGAACTTTTCTTTTAACATGATATTATAAAATACAATTGTTATATAGTATTGCCGTTCAAAAGAAACCGTTCTAAAAAAAATGATAGAGAAATGCAAAAACTGAAATTTTGCAAATTATTGCAAAAGTTTAAATATCATAGTTTAATGAAATATAGTAGTTTTCTACATTTTATCCCTTCTTTTAAATAGTATTAACATAGATAAATTAGGAAAAAATGATGCCGTACATATTTATCTAACAAGTTATTTTAAATATAAAAAAAAAAAACAGTAGCAGTCGTGGGACTGCCGATAGAAGTGAAAACGGAACTATTAAGTTGAGAGTAATTAAAACTATATGCAAAAATTATATGAATTTTTTTATGTTTTATTTATTAGTTACATATGATGGGTTAAACAAATCATGAACAAAATATAAATACAAAGTGGTTGAAAAAATAATTAATATACAATCTTAATGTGCGTGCGCTAGTCTGGCTCTCCATAGCTATAGATATACTATTATCATTAGCATGTCGGTAACGCGAACCGAGGATTTTACCCTCTACCGAAACGCTCAACGCGCCTAAAGAAGTTTTCACTTCAAAAACTTGACAAACACACAGACACACACACACACACACACACACACACACACACACACACACACACACAGAGAGAGGCACACTAATACGTACAAAATTGTAATAAGTAGTATAGCATGAATTTATTTATTTTGTAATATTTATTTAGTAAAGTTGTACTTTTTTAATCCTAGCGGAAGAAACTTGTTCCCACGTCACAGGGATTCCTTGTGTGGGAGCAAGGGTTCTTAATCTACATATATGTAACAAAATGTTTTGATAAATAAATTATTGTTTATTGTTGTTTG
>NC_052128.1:4022346-4043741 GCF_012273895.1 Zerene cesonia | reverse complement strand
TATTTTTAATGGATCTATCGGTGGTAAGAATGCCGTACAAAAACATGTGACCAAAATGTACTCACTCTACCTGTACTTATGAATTCTCACCTGCACTCAGTTGGACAGCTTACAAGTGACGGCATAGTGCTGAATCTTATTATTTGATGCTCTTATATCGTTCTAGATAGGTCATCTGGTGGTTCAAATGACCCGTAATTTTTTCTATATGGGCCTGTAGTCTATGTGTCATTGCTCTTTGTATTAAAATACCGTGGATTCTTGCTAAAGACACGTACAAATATATCATAAACGTGGTTTATCTTTTGAATATAAACTACTTCATGAATTTTCTTGTTTATTTGTACAATGGTATGCCTATTAGAGTTGAATATGGTAGTTAATAGAAATATGAAGTCCGTTAATTTGAGTTCGTTTGTACGTATACATTATAAATATAACAAATATTTAAGTAAGGCTTTCAAGAGCTCCGGCATCCAGAATCCAGCGTATCCAGGTCCTAGGCTCACACGTGCCGTTAGAAGAAAATCATCAGCGTTTAAATTTAAAACCAGTTTCGCCATTCAAACCAAACATTTCAAAGAAAAATACTTAAATTGGCAAATTATATATCAATACTCTCTAAAAAATTGCAAGTCATTATCACTTCACGCGGACATGTACACACCTACGTTTTGTTTAAGTATTTTAATCCTATAGTCTAAGCAATAATTACGATTATTCAGATACGTGTCTTCCTCTCATGATATCCGCCCACGGTGATATCACGACAATCACAGCGAGACACTTCAGTCTGATAACCTCTTATCTTTTATCTAAATGATAACTAAAACATTAAGGCTTCACTTGTCTCAATTGGATTAACCTAACCTAGTTACCTAGTAACCGTTTAAGTTCAGGTTATATTTAAATTATGTTATTGAAACTGTTTGCGCTTCTTTAGTTGATTTAATTTTTTAGACACAACACATATATATGTCGATTTAGAATTACACAAAAAAAGAATATTTTTATTAATTTCCTAAAGGTATTAGGTATAACTGATTAACCTGACTTTGATTAACCTTCGTATATAAATAAATTATATGAGTCACAAACGATTTTGCCGTGGAAATCAAAACACAAAATGTCGCATGTGGAATGATAAGAAACGTAATGCAAGGTCAATAGTAAGTATACCCAACTATAAAAACAACGTTTATGTTTCGTGAATTAGACACAGAATTTTTAATAGTTGTTATTTAGAGATTTAAATATGGCAAGTGCTGTAGTTGTATATTTTGGAATAAATCTCATCTTATGAAACGTCTAAATCTATTTGTATTACGCATAATTTAAAAGCTTAGATAACATTATGACGAGCACGTTAATATAATTTAAAGCGATAAATTTGTTAAGAGCCTAATCACCTAAAATAGAAATTACAAATGACACTTATCTCAAAGTAGCACAATTTCATCGAAATAATTATTTTGCATTAAAATTAAGAACATAATATGTAGGTATATAAGGAAATAAAAAAGAACGGCACTTGTGATATATTGCATAGACCGCTGATAAGCGTTATCGGTCAAACGGTTGTGTTTATGGTATTATCTATGCTTTGTTATACTAATTTAAAAACACGGTTTTTCGGCTATCGTTCGGTTTAAAAATTAACCTGAATTGAGAAAGGAGATAGTTATGTGAGGGACGTTATCGCAATTTAATTGCTCCTGCTAATGTTATGTGGGTAGATATCTTTACAATAATAAGTTTTGTTGATGTCATTATTTGCCTTTGACAGTTAGGATGCAATAAAGTGGTATGTAAGCTTCTTTTTACCGCAGAGAAACATCTACCATGTCCCATAGGAATGATGCTTGATCACGCGAACGGAGCCGGGCAATTTGTATTGAATATGCGATGTAAATCATGATTATTTACGGATTTTCTCTTCTTTTATTCTTTACATGTCAGACTTAGTTTTAACAAAGCCAAGGATAAAATAATAATAATATAACAATGATACGTTGAATATCCTTACTTTCCTTTCCTTTTAAATATAACATAACACACATTAATAAATTATCAAGAAAAAATAGATATATAAGAAAATTTTATTGAGTAATTACATTTATAATATTACTATCGATATATATTCAGCGAATGAGATGTCAACAGGAAGGAAGTACATATATGATACATATGTCTCTAGATAAGTATGTTTGTATTGTGTTTATTTTAAGAAACAAAGACAATATCATTCAGTTTCTTATATATTGCTCTTAATTAACGTAACGCAGCCTCATCACTGACATATGAGATCATCTTAATAAAACTTTATGAAAATATATAGGTAAAAAGAAAACATTAGCGTAAAAAGCAAACGTTTTTTTAATTTTAATTAGGATTCATGAATATTTGGTATTTGGTAACTTTTTTAACATTAAATGTAACTTTTATTCTATAGTAAAAAAAGACAACAGTTTTGCTAATATTTCAATAATTATAACTACTAATAATTTACTTTACATCATAATTTAATTTTATATAGATACTTGTACTTCGCTGCAGGGAAACATGCATGCCTCCTGTAAGTGTTAAGGCCATAATCCACCGCTATAGGCAAGTGCGGTTTGATAGATGTCATAAATGTCATGTCGTCGAACTTTTGATTCTTGGTCAGACCGGTCTCTTCACGTTATTTATCCCTAATTGTGTATAGTAAATATTATTCGTATTTGTCTTCTACAAGAAAAAAATCGAGAAGTTTCGTTATAACATGTTTGTACTCGCAATACCTTTAAAAATCTATTTAATTATACATATTGCCTAAATCACTTAAGCGAACCCAACAATTACACGACAAAGAGCTCAATCACTTCCATGAACAGATTAAACCGTTACCAAGACACATTTAGGTTTTTATCCTCAAACTACAAATGCAACTCGATAACGGCGCAATAGTAAATTATTTAATGGAATATTTCAGCCGCACTCTATTTCGTTTGCGTCAAAAAACGTCGTATTTATTCTGTATTTCAGCGAGATAACCAATAAATGTAATTTACGCGCCGTTTGCGTTCACTCAGCGCGGGCGGAGTATAAATCACATCTCAGCATCAATTAGTGCTCTTAGCATCCGTAATGTACCGTCAAAACCCATCTCTATTGCCCACAATGAGAGAGATGTTAGAAGAAATGTGGATGTTCTATTGTTTAACTAGAACTAAAGGATAAACTATAATAATACTCATGTAACATTCCTATCAAACGAAAGTTGAGCAAGTTGGGCAAGAGACAGATGCTTTTATATCGTTTTATGAACACGGACTAGCGGGTCTTGTGGCATCCTAAATATGAGGAATTATTAGCCCCTATTGAGATGAAGCATTCCCTAGGACTATAATAATTCACTAAGACGTTCTTATGTAACAGGTCCTTTTTTGTATATAACAGGTTTCTTTACTCATCTGAAATCAGGACAAGACATTTTAAGCTACTTTTTCAATTAAATAAATCTTTTGTACAAGTAGGGTGGTCACCGACGTTTCTGGAGAGGGAGGTACCACTACAAATGCTTAATCGGCTGAAAAACACAGGAAGTTATCCAGTAACAAAACTTAAAAAATACACCTAGTTGAACTGAGAAATTCGTTATTAGAAACGTCGTTAAATTATATTCAATCACTAGCAGTCCGTCCCGTGGTACATATATTGCCTATAGGCTTCGTCAATAAATGAGCTATCTAATTTTTCAAATCGGACCAATAGTTCCTGAGATTCATGCGTTAAAACAAACAAATTCTTCAGCTTTATAATATTAGTATAGATAATCAGATCATATATTAATTTATGCACTGTCCTTTTCTAAAATTAAATACATTAATAATAATTGTAACATTGTTGTGACTCAATACAAGAACTTGCCTGGTGTTGTGGGTAGAACGTATTGTGAATGTATTCATCATATTATATTAACGTTTTGACACTCATTTGGGTTAAGTAAACTTTTATAGAAACTTCTTTAGCTTTAGTCTTGATGATTATATCTCAAAACATGAACCATTCCTATTCATTGTAAAGTTTTATTTTATTATTTTCAGTACAGGAAAATGACGCATACATAAATCATAGTTTAGCAATATTGTGGTAAATAATACGGACATGCAAATAATTTTCCCGTTTTACAAAATAGGGTCCAAAGTGCCGATTAGTGATTCTTTCATTTAGCATTATAATAAGCAATATACGTAAATATTACGTGTTTATTTGTGTGTTTTGTTTTATATTACTTGTGTAAAAGAAGCGCACATAATATTGTCAACACACTATAAACACACATAATGTTGCCATATAAAGGTACATTCACGTTTGTTATTCAAATAAATCAAAACAATTTAATCCTTTGAGAGAGAAATTGAGAAAAATGCAATATTGTTCGTTCTCTACATGAGAACTAGTAAGTATTTCTACTGATATCAAAATGTGTACATCTAATAGAAAAGAAAAGCGTACACATTTAAACAGCTAAGTAATCTATCTACCACTTTAGTAACTCATTGGTAAATTTGAGTTTGAGTTAAGCAAGGGAACAAACGCGTTCATAGGCGATAAGACCTCTCCCCATTAGTTGAACTACCAGACTTTGAACTTCAGAGCAAACACCAACACAAATCCTTTTTAATCGTGAAAACTTAAAGACCTGCTTACGAAAAGCATTTTTTCAGACTATAAACAAAATTGTATAACCTAAGTGACTATTACTACATGACACTATAGAAGCTTATTTAATATAAAATTGCTGGGTTGCCATTTGAACACATTTCAGATTACTAATTCACGTTTGCATATCAAATCAGACAATCGCCGTGCACGTGTCCGCGGATCTCATTGTTTTATACATTTCCACGTACTATTATATGTCCAGTTGCTAATTGTTTCTACTCGAGTGTTTCCAGCCGATTTAATACACTCTTTCTAGAACAGTCTGTCGATTCGTTTAGTCTATACTTATAGCATATGCTGAGAGTATGTTTGCAATGTTTTCACACAAAAAGTTTGGGACCTATTTTAAAAATCCTAATCACCACAGTTTCAGCTGCAAATTCCCTGATTGACATAGGCTTTATATTATGTATGAATGGGAATGCACCATAGAAACCGAGGCGAACAAATAGTTGCTTGTGTAATAGTAAATATAGTTAAAAAAACGCTTTAACTATATTAAACGAATTAACTACATAGTCTTACTTGTTTTCTACAGAGTATACGTAAGGGACTTAATGGCTTAATCCTAATCAGAATAATAAGTTGAAATCATGAAAATTATTGTATTGTCAGCGATCCTTAATAAACAGCATAATAAGTTGATACCAAATTTTAAATACTATAATTTGTTTAAAGGTAGTTAAAATCGAGTCTAAGGAGATGGCTACATACAAACATACAAAGATACAGGTGAAGCTAGTAAAAGCGTGTTTAAAACACTTTTCAAATGAATTAATATAAGTATGAATTCATTTTATCGTGTAAATATTATCATTTAACTGTATATTGGTAATAATACGGAAAATTTTTGTAGATAAGAAGCTAATTTTATATAATACGAGCTGCCTGTCCCGGCTTCGCCCGGATTGTGAAAAAATTGATGGAGCTGTTTTGAACTTTATTCGACAAATACAAAATTAAGGATAAGTATAAATAGCTTCTCAGATTGATGCTTAGGTGAAATAGCATATTATCAAAGAGCAACGAAGGTTATTAAACATACATACTCACAAATACTTATGCCAATAACGGAGGAAATGAGAGAAAATAAACTTTTAAAGTTGTTTTGAATTTGAAGTTGTTTAAAGCGCATTTTATCATTAAGACTTCAAATTAAAAAATTACCGCGAATTTAAAAATACTCTCAGTTTAGACTACTACACAACACTGGTAATATACGACTGATTCGAATAAGGAAAAGCACCATAAATCCTGTTAAATTGTGTGTATTATTCATTACACAATAACACTAAGTCAATTACTGAATTTCTGATGATTCTTTGTGTAAAACATATGATGCACATATTTATCACCGAATGTGTGTTAATTTAATCTACCACCAACGACCAAGTGGCTTAATTAATCACGTCACATAAAATCAACACACTTATATTAACAAACAAAATGACGAAACACAAACACAACAGAACAATTTCGCAGACTGAAGAAGAATTGACGTCGATACAATGTTTACATGCAGCTGTGAACAAAGCGTCCACAGTGTTCTGTAACGGGGACGGTTTCAATTAACCAAAAGTGGGATACTAATTAATTAATAAAGTGGTTTTTTCGAAATCTTGAATACTTTGATGACCCGATACTAGCTCGTGTGTGAGGACGTAAAGGACTCTACACACTATAACGCATGTGTGGTACGATCATAACAGGAAGGTGTCAGGCAAAAAAAATATTTATTAATAATTATATTATTGAAAAGTATGAGATTTTGCCCACTAGATCATTGCGCCACTGAGCATAGCATAGCATATCGTGCCGCATTCCTATCCTGGCACGTTCCTATTTCGATCAAATTTAGTTGCAGTGGATTATTTAATTGTATCTGTACATAAAAAAAAAAACACTAAATTATTTCATAATTAAAGGTCTTATCTCATTCACTTTTGTAATACACGCCACTATTGAAACAGAATAAAATTTAAAAAATTAAATAACCCACAGCAAACTTAACAAATAGGTCTATATAGGTCACTAATCATTGTTACTCGGATGTTTTTTCAATCACATATAATGGTTTCTCTTAAATTAGGAGAAGTATTCCTAAAATATCGATATAGTGCATTTCAATTGACAACTACTTAAAATACAAACAGATGACAATGAATACGTGAAACGTGCTACGTAACTATTTCAAAATAACCACATAACAATTGAGCAATTAATCAGAGTAGAAAACAAAAGTCCAGCAATAGCGCCATACCATACCCGGCCACTTAACTCTGCGTTATTGGGATCAATTAACGTTTGTAGCTTGTAACTGAATGAGCATACGAATAGTTCAGTAGAATCGATGGTAACTCATGTATCACCCATTGCGTGTTACCCATTCACAAAGAGCCCATAGATGATTCCACCATATTTTTCTATTTGAGAATTTGTATAAGTTTATTTGTAACAAGTCATAATTCGAAAACCGAAAATCGAATTGGCCTTAAAAGGAAACCATGAAACACTTAGGTAGATTAAGAGAGTTGGTATACAATAAATTATTTACATATATACAATAATTACGAATGCTTTTAGCCGGCGCTCGTCACTTATTGTCTGTCGGGTAGTAGTTCTATGGGACATGAAAGCCATCTAGGTTTCTTTCATGGGGCAATAGCATTCTCAAACATTGACAATGCATACATAGCCTTGCCGAGATATAAAGCTAACAATCGCACATTATACCCATACACATACACAAGGATACAATTTATTGCGTGTTATCGGTGAGGCAAGGACGTATAGATTAGTCCCATTGTATTTAAGAATAACTTCATCTATTAACTTCTTTCAGCGCTATAAGTAATCCCATTGAGAAGTAATATTGGTTTTTTTTATTAAAGGTACAACACAGTGCTCTTCAGTGCTCAACAAAAAAGTACCTTACCTGAGTGGGTCCAAAGAATAACCAATTATACCCGTTCTTTGATATTTTCAAAATCATTAAACCCTGCTTATTTATAAAACGTACCTACTAGTTACGTTAAAAATAGATTCAATGGCATGAAAAGATCATACAACTATTCTAAAAATAGATATTGAAGTATATTGGTAACCGTTTAAAATTTATCAGATCGTAGCGACCTTATAAACCAGTTCGCGCAACATGTGGCAGCGTAGCAATGAAACAACTGCATATGTAACATATTACAGAGCGTTATGTGCTGTTTAATGTAATTACAGTATTTTTTTTCAAGCTAAAAACGTCTCACATCATTAATTGAGATGGGAAAGTTGATAAAGATAAAAAAAAACTCGTTCCTCGTGTGTTTGGACTGCAGAAACACAGATTTTTCGGCACTGTCACTTCCATTTGGTTTCTATTCAGATATGTACGCTATTACGTGTACGATGCAAATACGTATTGTAAAGAAAAGAAAGAAAGTGTAATTTAAACTTATCGTTTCACAACACGCCTAAAAACAATCCAATAAATATGTAAAGAAAACAAAAAAAAAAAACGAGCATAATATAGCATACTTATCTCTCTAGATCATACCGCGAATATTTCCGACTCCGGAACAAATGGCATAAGAATTGAGAATGGCGATATCTAATATATTCAAATATTCCGCATTAACCGTGACTAAGCCCTACGGGCGTGTTAATTCAGGTGCATTGAAAGTACTAATTTAGGCATGGGAACAATATTTCGGCATACATCGCGTGCCAAACGCCGCTGCCTCATGCCTGTTTACGTGTGTCGCGAATCGTCTACGTTTTTAATTTATACTCTCCTATATTGGATGCAGTGTAATTGTTATCGAAGTTTATTTGTTATTGTTCTGTTCTCGGTTTAACTGTTGGCGGTCGTAATTTAGCAGCGCATCTCTTTCCGTGTTTCAGTTTGTAGACTTCAAATCATCCGAAGTATAATTTATAGGTATATATAATAAATATATAATAAATTAATATTAAAATATTAATTAATATATAATAAATTAATATTAAAATATTAATAAATATATAATAAATTAATACTAAAATATTAATTTATAGGTACTATACAGTATCAAATTTTGCAGCAAGATACAGTGTTGTAAAATATAAAGTTGATTAAATGAATACAGGAAACAATAAAGGGACGACTTATCGAGAACTACAATAAAATGTAGACCAAGGCCCACAAGCCATATTATATTGCCTTCAGTATTGTTCAGTATATTTTCAAAGAAATTTAAATCACATTAATAAGTAATACAGGGAGTTTTAGAAAAGATATTACGTTTTTACCCTTGCATTTTCGCTGCTGCAAGATGTTTTTATTATTAAATCAGTGAATGAGTGATATTGATAGATCATATAAGGGTGCTCAATCCCTACTTAATATTATAAATGCGAAAGTAACGGTGTTTGTCTGTCTGTTACGCTTTCACACTTTAACCACTGAACCGATTTTGACTAAATTTAATATAAAGATAGTTTAAGACCCGAAAAAGAACATAGGATAGGTTTTATTACGGAAATACCACTGGAAAGGGAACGCGAGTTTCTCTTTGAGTACGCGGGCGAAGCTGCGGGCGGCAAGCTAGTAATTAATAAATTGTATACACGAACTCTACTGTACTACAGCCACCGTGTCGCTGAACTTTGCTGTTACGATATTATTTTGTTGCCGGATCTTCGTGAACAAATTAAGAACGCACACAGCATCGATTTCTCGCAAAAAATTATCTACTGATGCACGTGTTCTGTAAATGTGAGCATAATGTAGCGATAACATTTCTATTTGCGCGTAATCCAGATTCCATATGAAGCTTTTAATACATCAATATTATGTTAAGGATTACTGGTGGCGATAAGGAAAATATAATTCATTCATTGCGCATATTGTCTTTGGAAGTTTGGCTCCGAATAAGGGAAAACCGGAGGCTGAATTGGATGTACAATGTTATATGCGATTTCGGTAATATCGTATTTCCTCAAGGCAATTTGTACATTGTGTGTTACGTGATTAGAATGAAAATCAGATGACAGTTATATCATAAACTTATATAAAATATACTTGTTTAAAAGAAAAATCTTGGACATGCCGGTTTACTAACGATGTTGTCCTTTATCATTGATGATGATGAAGAAATGGATTGGCATCTGTTTACGTCCAACACTTATGGCATCTATAGGTATTACAAATACATTAAAATACAATTTCACGCTTACTTCTTAACAATCTCGATGAATCAATAAAAAACAAAAAAATGCAGTAGTCTGACTGTCTCTGATATAAGTCTACTTCGATTGCTCATCATCTCAGACTAATATCAGACAGTTCTCTTAGAGTTCAAATTGCTATAGCTTTTCAGTTTATTCTGTTAGTGCTCGTATGAAAACCGGTCGCAAACTCCTTGGCGTTAACCTCACTAGAGCACAAAGTAATGTATATCGACGATATACGATATATTGACGACGACAAACCGCCAAAATCACAAGGTCCGCACTCCACGTATCGCTAGACGCTGTAATGAGTCACGCCGAATGTACGAGTTATAGATAAGTAAAAGACAGACTATATGCTATAGAAGATGCCACACCAATATATTTCAGAGTACGAATAGTTTTAGCATAAAAAGTTAAATTTTCAATTGAGACATGGACAATAAATTTAAATACACAGAAATCATATTGAATGAGATGTGATTATTCATATTTGCGATGAATTCAATGCTAAAATGGTCAAAGTTTGACATTACCATAAAACAGAAATATAAGATTTTGTTCTATGAATAAAAATGTAATAATAATTTTTTTTTTCTCCTGTTTATAATTCTTTTTAGCATCGAAATCTTCTATCTATACTATGTTATATACCTTATATATAGCATAGTACAGAGTACGCTTGATGACACATTTTTCCCCTTTTGTCGGATATCAATTTTTAGAAGTACTAAGGGTGAGGGGTCTCGATAGGGTATTCGAGCGTTCAGTTATAATTAAAAAAAAAACAATAACAACCACGTAAAGTGTCATTATGAGCGAGCGTACAAAAAATCACTCATGATATCTCATTCAAGAAACATGAATCGAATTCGCAATCGCAAAGACAGCGATCTGTTAGACGCGAGTATGGCCGCAACTATTTCCGTCACCGAATCCAGACGATCGATCCGGAACACGTGATTACGTTGAAAAGCGATTCTGTCACGCGTTGTCGCCGCGTATTTTAGTTCCTGATGCAAATGACGGTGCCGTTTATTGTAATGAAAATTCCTTCAGGTAATTAAAAGCGCCGTCTCGAGCCCGTCGTGCGCCGGATTATCTAGTAATAGGCCGATCCGAAGACCGACTTGAGACGCTAATTAAATTGCCAATATTCGAATGTAGAGCGAATGTAATCACACTGAGAATTTCTTTTTTTCTTCTTTAATTGTTATAGTATGCAGTAAAAGTACTATTTTTTATTTGTAAAAAATACATATGGCTGTTTATGGAAGAGGCATTTAGCACGTATAATTACCACTGATTATAAATGGTGCAAGCCCATATTTCTCAACATACTTTGAACATCAGTGATCAAGCCCATAATTTTCCTTGCAATAATATGAAATCAAAAAGTTGTCAATCAACAGTTAGAAAGTGTTGATTAGGAAAATAAAGTCCCAGACACTTTCCAACAAATTTTGGGCAAACATTTGGCACTAACTTCCTCAACCTTTCCATGTCTTTTCATATCTCTTTCAAAGACTTTTTCTTTGATGAGTGATTGATAAGCCATATGCCCGTATACATAGTCTACTGTTACGATTTATTATATATATATATATACATATATACTTAGCTAAACTATATAATGTAGAAACATTCCCTAATAAAAAAAATGTCCCAAAACATTCACACCTCAAGGTACTTTAAAAAATACTTCCAAGCACTTGTTAGTAATTATTATACGAGTTTGAGATAAAAATAAACTTGTTAAATGTTCAGTGATACAATGGTTTTTGTGTATCATTACAATAATTGGGATGCTGTGTAACATTAATGTCTCCTTGACCCTGACTCATGAGTATCAAATGCTAACGTTTAGAATACATATTTTCATTGTTCCTCTCAGGGTTTTTTACATGTCGTTGACAACAAATTTAGTACAGAAAATTAGTTGAGAGCTGTAATGTTATGATAGTTTTGAAATTGATCCCTGATATAAGTGTTATAAGGCAGAGTTTTATTTAAAGGTATCTCAAGTGATTTAACTGTCATTAAACAACAACATAATACTTTTTTGCCGTCACTTTTGGAGTTTAATGAACATAGGTCCAAATTATCTTCAGTGCTAAATAAGGATAAAGACAGTATGATTGTTACCTGCTAAGTGTTATGAATAAAAAATATAATAATATTAATAAAAACAAAAAACATACATGTTTTATTGACTTATTGTAATAATCTAATAAACTTTAGATTAATGTGGCCAGTTAATTTCAAGTGTTTCTATTTATTATTACTTAATTGTATCAAAACTGTTTCTAATCTTTATGTAAGTTTTTAAGTAAGTCATAAGTAAGTAACTTTCTTTATTACCGGATATGTTATAGAAATTTACAGATTATATGATAATTCTAAAAAAATAAAAAATAAACTATTATCAAACACTAAGGTCTTTTTAAAATCTTCAGAAATTAATTATACATAACACAAATATGAGGTATGAAATATGAGTATACCATGCATGAAATCAAAACTAGTATATACATGAGTAAAATTAATTCAAAATTACAAACTTTAAAAAGCACAAACTCTACAAAAATAACTTGAATTGATATATTATTGAGAAACAAAATTTTCTTTTATACTTTGATAAACAATAAACCAATTAAAAGCTTCAATACTTAAAAAAATAAAATCCCTACTTTGAAATTGTTACTTTTCTTTTTTTTGTTTTCTTTATTTTTAAGTAAATTTACCCAAAAATTTTTATGTGTGCTGGTGTATCCATAATTTGAAAAGAAATATATGAGGAATAGTTATTATACATTTTGATCTCATATTAATAAGCAGCAAAAGAAAAATAATATATTACGAGGGATAATAAGAACATTCTGGTATATCTAGATATGGTAAACAGATGTTTATAAGGTCAGTGTTTGATGGTTCACAAATCGAAGTACAATTTATATTGTCGTTATCGTCAATGCGGATTTAATTCTAATGACTAAATTAAACACTACAATATATTGCTCGGCGTGAAGGACGCTAACAGGTGTTAAATGATTGCACTATGTAACAGAATACTCACTGAGTTCGTTCGATGCTGCAGCCGCGGAGTCACTCATAAATGAACTACTTCTAGCTACAGGGCCCCAATGTGCCCTTCGGCCTGTGTCCTTCGATTCTGTCCGCTCCCCATCATCTGCTTTACACAGATGAAGAGCAAATACGCACCAATATAACACAAAACCGATACGCATCGTGATCTTTCAATGACACTGAACTTACTGCCTATAATGTTCAAAATAATTTTTCACCACTCTTTGAAACATGCACACAATCTACATTCTAACATGCAGCATGTTTTTTTATTAAGTTTATAAAATTTTCTAAGACCACATCACACGTACAGTTAAAAAAAACTACAGCCAGCCTTTATCACAGCAAAAATTATGAGGTCGAATAATTTTGACGTTTACTAATTTTATATGGCAACCTTTCTAAATGTCAAATTCAAAGACCACAGATAACAAATTTTATCTTGACTTAGTAATACACAGATAAAGTTTAAGCCACTTATCCCTTTGCAATCGATAAATGGGATTCTTTATTTTTTATGATCAAACACATTTGACTATAGTAAAAATTGCTGTTTTTCAAAATTTTTCATTCTTAACTACTAGAATTAAGCAAAAATTATCATAAATGAGTTTAATACAGTCTGTGACAAGCCTGTGACGTCAAGTGACGTTAATAAAATAATATCAATATGTCAAGTGACCTTGCGAGTTTGTAAACAATACGTACGAAATTATTAATAAAATCATACTAATTCTCTCATTGAAAGATTTGGTGATTTATTTTTCAAAAAGGAATAGTGAAATCATTGATTCAAAATGAATATTGATTTTGAGACGATGGCTGTGCTAGAAGAGGAATCCCAAAATGTAAGTCACCCATTTTTCTTTGTCGATATTTTTGTTTGCCTATTATTGTCGACTTGGTATTTAGCGTAGATAAGTAAAGTAAGGAAGTATTGTCTCACAATTTAATGATAGAAAAAATCGTCCATATGTTCGTATCAATAACTTCCTGGTTAGGAATATGACATTGTTATTGATAAATATTTTTGTACAAATTTGTATTGCACAATAGTTTCGTCATACATAGTGATGACCAATTTTATTATTGTATAATCTATCATATCTTCTACTCAAAAGATGCATTCAAATAACTGATTTGAATAAAAAATATATCCATACTAACAAAAAGGTTTTATAGAATTTTTTGCTTCTTTATTTTTTATTATCAGCTTTTTATGTAGATTAAAGATAAACATGTAGACCCAGTTGTAAGAGAAATAAATGATATGATATGAGATTGCAGAGTATTTGTAGGAAGTGATTGCCATTATATTGATACCATTCTAATTATTTATTTCCTTGCATTTTATAGTAGGCAGTGGCTAAATCTAAAAGATCTTGAAAATATAATTTATGAAATAAAAGAAAAAAAAAACACAATCCTTTTTTACACTTAATCAAACATATCATAGGATTTTCTTATTACAAACATGTTGAAAGTTAATGTGGTTTATTATGCAGTCTATATTCTTCTAGAATAAAATATCAACTAATGAGTGTTGCAAGCCTGAAGTATTATTAGAAAAGAAATTAAGTGATAAATAATACAGTAAAGAGCAAATAATTGTCAATGCCATTTACTATTAGTGTAACAATTTATTTAGTACATAGTCTGATTTGAATTTTATTATATTAAAATTAGAGGGGGGTTTCAATACCCTTATTCCCACTTTGTTTGTTTCACTGTTTTGTGAATTGTCTCATGACATGTCTCAAACACAGCAATAACCATTTGCAGTTAGTAGTAGGCAGTTAATATGTTCAATATCTCAATAGATCTATAGATTTTTAGTTCTTGTAAGGGATATAGTAATAGACTTGTTTTTGTTGTAGAATTAAAATAATCTAAACTAACATTTTAGTACAAAATCTAACCTTCTGCCACATTAGAAAAACGGTAGGTATTACATTTTTCATTATTCATCATTTATTACATTAATTAAAAATAACAGTCCGATAGATGGAGTTGACTCCTATAACAATTGTAATCTCGATAGTTTTATACATGGTCACTAGATGGCATTTTATTCAAAAAATTTACTTCAACTACTAATGTTCATATTTAATACTGAAATTCTTGGGAGTTAAGATGATTTCTCAATGTCTTTTTAAAACTATTTAGACGTACATTTTAAATTAAGTATTAAACGAAAGAAGGGCCGGTTAGAATATTTACTGTATTACATAAACTGACTGTGTGTCTGTGTGTGACTTTTATCAAATGAGTGATTTTAAATATCAAATAATTCGACCATTCATTTCCTCTACAAAAAGGTAAATTTTTTTATTCGCTCATAAATAAGAAATATGCGGTTTACTAAATATCTTATTTTTGACCTTTTAATTTACCTCATCAACTGACGAATTGGACCAAGTCCATCCGATCGACAGTGGGCCATCAGAGCAAGGGCAAGAGTGCCTCACGCAATGCACTAAACAATGTACTGCAGGATTTCAGAGGCTGAATATCTCAATAAGGTTTGATCTGTGAAATAGATATCACATGTAATGTAGAGCCCAGCTTCTGAATCTACACGGCCTAACTCTACCGACCCTAACTTCATAAATTCTACATATCAATAGAAATTTTTCTACTGGTATGGCTTCTCCGTTTCGCTTCCGTTATCGAGCTGATGCGAATATTTATTTTCTGAAGTAAGTAACGAAACAGTTAAGTTAACTTTTACTGATATGTAGAGTAGTACTCCCCCTTAGAGACGTCGGTTACTTTTTTTGTAGAAAAGAATATAGAAAACATCTAAGCCGGGGCGTCTTAATATTTTGACAGACACGGACTACTTTTACAATTTCAAATAGAAAGAACGAACGCAATGAAAATTAATATCTTAATAAGACTGTTACTAGTAATTTTATTACGCTTAATATTTAGTTGAATTGCGACGACTTGACTACACAATTACATAACTACGTAAATTTGCAAAGTCATCTAGATACGTTGTATGATATTTATAAAGTCCTATGTTACACACGCTGCGGATCCCTAAGAGGTCTATAGGCGACACTTTACGAAACCCTGTTCTAAGCCAATACTTCCAATATCCAGAAAAATACTCAACAAAGATGATAACTGAACAAAAAAGTTAAGGGTAGTTCAGACGATATGTAGCATCTGCATCTGCCTGATCCGTGACCATGCTCGTAGAATTTTCGACATGTTGATATAAATAAATAATCGTGTTTGAAACCCCTCATTCTCTGTTATTTCTAAAATATTACAATATACTTTAAGACCTTAGCAAACACAAAAAAAGAATCATAAACATTGTCTACGAGCCAAGCCCAGCATGTTTGTAACATAAGTGTTTTTACAAACATTGTTACTTGATAATTTTTATAATAATACATAGATTGATAAATACATAATATAACCTTTAAATTATAATAATACTAGCTGCACCCGGCAACCGCTTTCTGCTTTAGTCTTATCATTTAGGGGTATGAAAAATAGATGGTGGCCGATATTCAAACCTACCTGATTTGCATACAACATTTCATCAAAATCGGTCCAAACGTTTTAAAGGAGTTTGGTAACTAACATTTGTTCAAGATAATTTTGTTACATACTAGCTGAACTGGCAAACGCTGTTATGCCTTATTCTTATCATTTAGGGGTATGAAAAATACACGCCGGCCGATTCTCAGACCTACCCGATACGTACACAAAATTTCATCAGAGTCAGCCCAGCCGTTTCGGAGGAGCATGGTATTAAGTAACATTGTCCACGAGAATTTCATATATATGTATTGATGTATATAGAGAGTTTTGTAATGTAATAAATTAAAAACGGCTTTGTTTGTGTATTCGCATTGTCTTGTGTGTTTGATTAAAAAACGAACATGTTTTCATAATATAATTGTTGACGTTCCTAACAAAATTGTTAAGATAAACGCCTAAATTCACTATGATATCGCTGATACGCCCGTGCCTAAAAGTGATAACATACGTTTTAAAAATGATTATTTTCTTTGAGAACAAAACAAATATCTAATGATAAAAGTACACAATAACAACAAAACGATCCAATTAAGTGCTACATTGTAATATAATAGCTATTTAAATAAAATTCTACGTTACACGATGCATTAAATGGAAAATAATAACTACATTAGTAGTCCTCAAACATTGTCCACACAAAATATGCCCAAAATTTTGCAATGTAAATTGTAACTGCGACATAAATTTAAAGATGTTCATAGCTAGTACGTGCAGTTGTTACCGAGGGCGAGTGCAACGAAACGATAAGGTCAGTCTAATTCAAAGCGGGGAGAGTACAATACATTGCGAGTTGCAACACTACGTCGGCAGCGTACTACTTTTGCATTCAGTTTTATGCTTACTTGATGCAACTAAGTTTCGGTTTTCCATAACCGCTGGCGCTGTGGCTGTTGGAAGTTCTTTTTTTTTTGAAAAATAAAACGTGAATGCGCGCGGTCGTTCGCTCTGCGCAACGCTGTACGCAGTACGCGTCGCTGTCAGTGTGTTTCGAGGCAATCTCTCAGTCGGTCGCGGCGCGGTTGTGATCGAAAACGTAAGTTTTATTTGTTAATTTCCAACAAGATTCTTGTGAGAAGTAACTGATTAAATTTAATGGTAAACATGTTTGTAATTAAATAAGGGTTATTAGCTGCGTAAATTATGTCAAGTACGATGCATTTAAGGTTAGGTATCGACAGTTACTACGCCGTACAAAATGATAGGTCGACGCGAAGCGCGAACGACGCAGTTTGGTTGCCGCCGGTCTTTTGTTGCTAACTGAGTTACACGAGAATTGCGTATTTGTAACAATGATATTCGATTATTTCGTTGCTGTATGTATCATCTATTTATGTAAGTTAATAATAAAAACGTTTACAATATTTCATTTTACTTTTTATAAGTTCTTTAAAGAATTATTGCGTAAAAACATTGCAAGAAAACTTTATGCGCAGTATGCGAGCCACTGATAATAATTCGAACTTGAGGTAGGTCCGGTACGGTCAATTTCTTATTCATTTGATGCTATATAGGCTAATAACTAAACAAATTTATTTTTGATTCAACGAATAAGATAATGTTCAAAATTATGAATAATAAAAGCATCCTTCCTGTTTATTTTTAGTTATCTACTACATTTTTCAAACATAGACGGACCAATGCAAAGAATGTAATTCTATATGCACAAATACAGTTGAACACCATTTGAATCGTACATTTATTAATCGGAACTGCGTGCTTCCAGGATGCATATTGATTACGGTTCAGGTGCATTTTATTAATATACTATATACCGGGAAAATGTATGTAAGCTTCGGGGGGAACTGCGCGCGCCTCTATCATCAAACAGGTGAAATTAATATATTGACAGGCCTACTCATAATCTGCACACATGCAGCTCACGCAACTGTTGCAAAAACGCTCGGTATTTATATTATACCAATTTTTAAAGGCTAATAGAGAGAACTATGGGTTATTTTTTAATTGTAACAAATTGGAATATCTATAGAATATGAAAGACATCAGAATGCACACTTCACGCTGCAATTGCCTACGCAGCGAGTTCTGTCTCTCTAAATGCTGACGTCATCCTATATTCTACACTGGAGGACATGTGCGCTCAAATAATAATAATTAAAAATTTTTGTCAAGACCTAAATTTAATGTAGATAGGTGAACTAATATAACATCGTAGATAGTTCACCTACGTTCCAGTGCATTTATCTATATAAATCATAATATAAGAGAAAAAGAAACCGCCTAAGACATATGAGACATTTATTCTTAATTTTCTCTTTTCTCTATACGTGTAACAGTAATGATGGTGTGAAATTCAAAGACTATTGAGGACTGATAGTGTAGAATTTCATTTTGGTTGTCACAATTTGCCGATGCTATTAGGATTAATGAATTTTCATTAAAAATGTTTAATAAAGTTCGTTCTTTAACAGCAGTGTATATTTTTGTTTATTATATTTTCTTTTTCTGGTAATAAAATTTGTTTCCTAATAACATAGGAGGTTGTCAAGTCAATTCAACGGTTTTTCATTTTTGGTGTTGTAACTCCGTTACATGATTATTTATGTGTTTTATAGAAAATTGGTATCATTTGGTCCCATTTTTGAATTTGGAAAGATACAAAATTTATAAGAATTCAATTAAGGAGCATACTCGATATTTTATATGAACTAGTTAGTACGATAGTATGAACGGTTCACCCCGGTTTGCCTGCGGTGCATATACCTATGAATAGAAAAAATGCATCTTGCATCTTCCTAATGGAATAATACTTAAATTTTAATTGGCTGATTCAATATAAATGTTGTTAAATATTAAGTGCTAAATAATTCTTGAAATCGGTCTATTAAATTTTGTGTGAAAACATTACAAACATACATACAAAAACCTTTTGTAATTATGTATACATATGAATAATAAGTTCAGACTAAGGTATAAGCTTCCCTCTATATAAACATATAAATAAATAGTTTAGACTGAGGCATAAATTGCGTTGCAATGTTATTACGACGCGACGTTTTGCGATTAGCAGTTTGTAGCGAGCGACTAAGTTCATTGTTCCCCGATACGAACAATGCGTTAGCAAGGATTCTGGCGTCTTCAAGTCGTCGTCTTTTGAGGATATTGACGATTTTACGTCTTCCATTTTATGAGTTCATATAACATTGTTTATATGTATCTATGCTGCTTTGAATATAGATCGTGTTATTTTTTTTAAATTAGGAATTACGTTGCGTTTTCAAGGTTAGTTTTTTTTTATTGTGCTTCTGTAATATTCAATGAGAATTTAAGCAAAGGAAATGTTCAGTCTTCTTAAATGTTAATTAATATTAATAATTCAGTCGAATGATTGAAATTAATTTTATTGAACTACGTAACTATGTACTTATACGTAATTCGATTGCTCAAAAAGAAGGAATTGTTTTGATGCACTAGCTAGAATTAATGTTTCTTGTTTTTTGTTTGTTTCCCAGTTTAACAAATAATATATCCTACTTCCTACTTCCTATTCCTACTATTCCTACTTTCTTACTATACTACTATCCTAATCCTATTATTATAAATGCGAAAGTTTGTAAGGATGTGTGTATGTGTTTGTTGCTCTTTCACACAAAAACTACTGAACCGATTGCCATGAAATTTGGGACGTAGATAGCTGGACAACGTGAATCACATAAAGGCTATTTTTTATCCCGATATTCCTACGGGGTACGGATTTCCGCGGGTGAAACCGCGGGGCGCAGCTAGTGACTAATAAAACAACGCATTTCAATTTTTTTCTGTTAGTTATACTGTGCATTCAGAAATAATTCTGTAAGATCGAGATTATCATATGTGTAAACATTGAAGTTACTCAATGGAAATGATAATGACTGCCTTCAAGTCGTGTTTTTATACCACTATAGCGATTCGCAAAAAAATTGCGCGTGCGCGGTAAAGATCTAGAATTTGCGCAGTTTCTCAATATTCTGTTTTTAAAACTGTCCGTGGTGGGGAATACCTTCAAGGTCATATGAGGATTGTTATTCTAAAATAATAGTATATTGAAGTTTGTAACTCATATGAAAGACGTGTATCTGGAGATTCTGATAAGCAGAGAAACTAATTGGAAACGTGGCGCGTTTTGATAACAATAAAATTTTGAGAATGTAGAAAACGGATAGTTAGTAACAAACTTCCATGATGGGTATATACCCATTATATAAATTTATAAGTTTAGAAAGTTGGATATACATAAACAATATTACAATCATTTCAATAAGTTATTGTAACTGCAATAAAGATATTGTTTTAATTGTTCAGTTACCATCCTATCCTATCCTACTTCTTACTTCCTTCCAATATTATAAACGCGAAAGTTTGTGAGGATGTATAATCTATATTTGTTACTACATATTTCACGCAAAAACTACTGAACCGATTGTAATGAAATTAAGTAAGTAGATAGCTCGACAATTGGAATAACACATAGGCAACATTTTATCTCCATATTCCTACGGGATCCAGACTTATGCGGGTGAAACCGAATAACTAGAAGAAATTCTAACACAGCTACTATTAATACAACGTTATTCTATATGGTATTCAAATGCTATTATAAAATCTTAAAACTCAAACTTAAATAGGAACTATTACATACTTACTAAGTATAGTACAAGTAGATTTCATTTATTTTATTATGCATTTAGCTGTAACTATGTAAATCAGCGCCATCTATCTATTCCGACATGTTCTATAACAGTCAGTCGTTCAGGAATCGCTGGGCGGTGCGTACGTGTCGACGGGCGCGTCCGGCGCTGACGGGGGCGAGAGGCGAGAGGGGGGCAAACGTGGCCGCA
>NC_052128.1:3986036-4021346 GCF_012273895.1 Zerene cesonia | reverse complement strand
ACTAAAAAATTCTTAAAAAGTAGCCTCAGCTGCATTATATGAGTTAAATGGTACCGTAAAAATTAACTTCATTTGGATGTGTATAAAAAATTAAACAACATGAAACAAATTAAGAAATACGTAACGCTTAAAATATACGTTACATTAAAATAGTAAGCCAATTTTTTAAACCTTAATATAATTTAAAGTTAAGACACAAAGAACCTATTTAAATGATACATCTCACGATGGAAGTAGGTATATACTCGTAATGTGAAAATAAAAACTTTTTACACGTGCGGGTAAATTTAATTTTCTTTCTATATAATTAAAGAACGCAGCCGTCAGTCGGCGCGCGAGTGTCGTGCGCGCAAGAAGCTCCGCTACCAGTATCTGGAGGAGCTGGTCGCCGACCGCGAGAGATCTGTGCTGGCGTTGAGGAAGGAGTTGGATAAGGTATATATTAAATTTACCACTTAATTTCCGTTTGATGGCGACTCTAGAAATGTTTTACTCGATGTGCATGCGCCTGCTCAATATGTGTAAATAGTCTACCTGTGGTCTATTTTCAACAGACTTCAAAAAAGGAGGAGTTAATCAATTGGACTGTATTTTTGTATTTGTTTACACCAACTGTAAGTATAATAACACTCAAATTACATCTGACAAGGAAGTTTTCACTGTGTCCCATCGTTAATAGAGTTGAATTTCGACTGCAGTCCTTAATAAATTATAACTGTATTTATATTGTGTTTACTGTTCAGTCCTGTGGTGGATTTGCGGCTTGTTCTAATGATTTATGGCTAATTAATCGTTAAGCGGGTCAGGTCACATTTACGCGTTTAATTATATGTATGTAATTGCAATTCGAAAAGATTTTTGGCTACTGATACACAGAACTATGCAAGATAGTCTCTCATCCTTGTTGCAGATCAAATCTCTATGTCTTTAGTCTGTATAAATAAATGAACAGCTTATATTTAAACACAGACAAAGTAGTTTTTATAAGTGTGAAAACAGAACATTTAATTTTTTCTTTAGCACTTACAATCTGCCTTGACTTTGCTCGTGGTATATGTATGTGGTATAGTCTATAGCGCTCGGGGATCACGTACATAATATCCAACGATGAAAGTATTTTTAAAATCGTTCAAGTAGCTCCGAAGATTAGCGTAACAATAAATTAACTCTTCAGCTTTATTTAATTAGTATAGATTGTGATATTAAACATATTTGTTCTTGACGACTATATCCGAGAATCTCGTGGATCGTGTCGAAGTTGGCGTTGATCAGACTGCATGGTGTGACGTCATAGTGATTTTCACATTAAGTGGAAGATGACGTCTCTAAATGACGCGGTGGCCAGGTGTGCAGTGTGCACTTCCGTTGTTTACTGCATCTATGATCTATACGTTAAGGTTTATTGGAATCTGTGAGTGTTCGTATGCCGCGTAAAAATGGGATCTTCTTGGGTATTCTTTTCAATTTTCCATAATACTGATAATGTACTTATTAGCAACGCTCAAAAAGAAAAATGGGTTTTGCAAAATAATTAAGGGAAATAATCTTCAAGGGTTTCCCAACATTTTAAATCGCTCATTGTTTCAGTGCAAAATGATATTGACAAAATTTGGTACCATCATAGTTTGTTTCCCAAGATTAGACATGCTGAGGAAATCCCGGGGGTTCCTTTTGGTATTCTTTTCCTTTGTCGCGGGCGCAAAGCTTAAAAAACTTATTATAACTGTAGTCGTCTCCTACCTTTTTTTTTGACTTAGCGTTTATTTTTCTATATTTTCAGTTTTACAAATGGAATTTAGAGTTGGATCAGGGGCGCATGCCTGAAGGCATAGAAGCAGTGCTTCAAGAGATTGGTGTTTTGAAGCAAGAAGAAACAAAACCTTATTTAATGGCTTGATTTTTTTGTTTTTAAAAATTTTTTGGTTTTTTTTTTCCTTGTATAAAAAGTTTGTTTTTTTTTTTCCAAATACACGTTATTACCTATTTCTGAGTATAAGCCTTTAATTTATATATTTGTTTGTGTTAAACTAATCATAAGAAATTTTTCGTGATGAGCTTCATTTTGCTTGAATTCATATTCATGTCTTAATAAATATTTTCATAATAGGAATGTATAAAAGTTTGTTGTATTACATTTATATTTGAAGTGTTATATTTATTCAGTTGTATTGTTATTAGAAAGAATTTTTGATCTAATCATAAGGTTTAAGCATTGTACATATAATGAAAATGGCGACACTAACATGGTAATAAATTTAATTATATTAAGAGTATAAGAGTTGGACTCGATATTTTAATAAAAGTTGTTTAATAACATTGTAATATTTTTTAATTTTTAAGTAAAGGTTTTGTATAATAAAAAAAGTAGAATTAGGATATATACGTCATTTCAAATGACATAATTACTCGTCAAGTAAGTGATACAAACGTAGTTTTTTTAAAACAGACGGTTGTATGAGAGATTTGGCCGACTTGCATATTAGCTTTGAAAACTCGCTTATGTAGTGTATAGTGAGTTATTTTGTCTTGTTTTTCTTGGTTTTATAGTTTTTTTAACTAACTCAAACAAATTGTTTTGTAAAATGTTGCGAATTATTTTTGTTTTAACGCTTTGTGCACAGCAATATGTAGTTTAAGTATAACATATAAAAATTCATCGTAAGTTACGTTATTCTTTTACGCAATTTTCTTTTATTTAATAAATGAAGTAGTTAAGATAACATTTTGATTTCACTGATATTTTAGTGTAGGTAACACTGATTTTAAAGATGTATTTCGTAAAAAAGAAAAAAAAATCTATATTTCAGTACCATCCTAGTCTATGAAATAATAGTAGCTCGATAATGGTAACACTCCTTTACCTATTCATTACTTTTAATAACCAAAATTTGAATTTTTTATCTTGTTTTTTTTTGCGATTATTACCATATGAAGTTTTCGAATAAAACCTTTGAGTAATTCTACCAGCCTCTACGCGCAAATAAATTAACCCAAAGTTACTATTCTCTCATACAATTTTATTGCGTTTTAATATGTTATTGTATCATAAAAATCTAAAAAAGAAAAAAAATATTCCAGATCAATGTTATTCGTCATATAAATATAAGATTGACGTTAGTTCATAGAGGTATTGAAAAGTTAGTTAGGAAATATGCTATTTTATTCCTTGTTTACATATTCACCAAACCCTTTAACTAATAAATGAGTTAAAACTCTGTTGAATGTTCGAATTTATTTTTTATTATATTTTAATCTACAAAAGTGGATAATCCATTTCTGTTTTATTTATATTTTGTTTTTGGGATTGGGTTATATTTTGTTCCTGCAGGATCGAAAGTTTTAAACATTTTTGTGACAGTTGTATAGCTGATAGATGTTAAGTTTTTATAATATAATGGCAAAAGCTTCATTTAAACCTCCAATAAAAAAAAATATGTATTTTATAAACACTTTTTTCGAAATTAGGACCCAGGGATTTATGTAAATATTGAACTAACTTCTATTGTATAACATTTTAATATACTTTGTTGTAATATAAGATAAAAATATGTGGAATAGAATTTTTTTTTTATAATTACGTTAAAGTAACTATATTTAGTTGAAGTTTATTTTTATTATATTTCGTACTTCCTGCGTTCAATTATTAGTTTTTAGATTGATTTTTAACAAAAATGGGTGTAAATAAAATAGAACTGTTGCGTTTGTGTCGTAACGTGTTGCAAAGAAACAAATTAGTTTAGTACATTGTTACTAAAATAGTTTAACAAAATACGCCTATTAAGTAGTCTCAAAAAGCGAAATGAATATAATGCCATCTCATATTATACAAAACAAAAGAAAGAGACAAGCAATACGTGTTATATCTATGAAATCTGAATAACTTTGTCATTCACATGAAGTATTCGATTTATCGTATGAGAAATATATAATTTCTTTGCATACCTGTTTTATTTGCACCCATAAATTATTTTATGTGGTCAATAGTCTTTAGTGTAATTTGGTTATTCAACAGTTTTGTCGGCAATCCGCCTTGACGGTCTAGATATTATGTAGATACGTTATTTTTGTGTGGTTTATTTGTATATTATGTAGATTTAAGGTTATATCTGTAAATATGTAGATATTTTAAGTCGACAGCAGTTAAAGATGAATTAAACGTGGTTGAATTGAATGCGGATACACAATTTTCTAATTAAAAATTACTTCGATATACGGTGTGTGTACTTTGCGAAATGGAATTTACAGTTTTACAACGCTGATTACGTAAAAAGTACATTATCCACAAAACGACGTACATAAATTGTTTTTTTTTTTTCTTTAACTTTTAGTTTACAACCCTAGCTTCGCGCAGACGGCATGTACCGTTTCGCTAATGCGCGTATTGTGTCCTTGAATACAATATTAAGTAATAATCTTAAAGAAGCGCGCGCGCGGATGGCAATGGCCGACGTATTGTCAGCTAGAGGTGTACATGTAGTTATCAGAATTTATTGCATAGGAAAAATTCAGAAAAGAAATGTCACGTATATTTTAAGTATTTTTTACGTAATCTTGAAATGAAAAACTACACCATCTTTCGATCTCAGCTATATGTATAACATTGTATATTGTATTTTCTTATCTACCCGGTGTAAATGTTTTCACGCGATATTAAAAAGGAAATAAGTCTGTCTAAAATAACTGTATTATGTAATCTTCTAATGGAGTATCTAGTGGAACAATAATTGTCTATAACATGTTAGGATATTATTATTTTCCAATATTCCTCTGAACAACTGTCTAATGACTTAAAATAAATGAGAAAATCTCGGAAGTTTAAACGTCTCTAAATATTTATTTCGAACTTTCATATTCCATGAGACGCTATGAAATCGTTAAAAACAAGACTCTTCATACTTTTTTTTAATTCTCTTCATATTTTATTGTAGTTACCATTTTTGTTCGTTTTCAGTTTGACAGAATAATCAAAATATTAATTCGAAATCTGATTTTAAGAGAATTTATTTAAAACTATGCTATTTTATTATAATCTGTATATTGAAAAAAAAAAGCAACCAAATGATAAATACAATAAAATAAACAATTCTTTCAATGACTACTACAACCTATGGCAATCCACCTCAAATAGTCAATAAGGATAGCATTAAATCTTTCTTATATTATACAACTGTACAATTTTTAAAAGGTTATATAGATACAACAGAGCAAAGGCTTTCTGTAAATTGCGCGTTAGTGTCGATTAGTAATATTTAAAAATATAATAAATAATAGTTTAAAAAAACTAAAAAACACGCTTTAACAAAAATCATATTTTGCAAATTGAAAAATGGAATAATTTTATCAAATTTGTGTATTGTCATCGGTCCTCAATAAATCTACAAAGTTTGAACGAAATCTGGCCGTTTAAAGTGGGTCAAAATCGCGCCCAAAGAAGTCGGTTACAAACAAACATACAAACAAACATACAAACAAACATACAAACAAACATACAAACAAACATACAGGTGAAGCTAATAAAAAGCGTGTAAAAAATAGCTGAAAGTTGTTTTTTTACGCATTAACTTTCATTTATGATTTTATTTGGTGAAACGATCAAACGGATTAAACTCGATCGCTTAAAACATTCGCAATTATCATAATTTATTTAAACAGATTATAATATAATTATAAGCTCATAATACTGTATACTTTTTAATTGTTTTTTTTTTTTTTCATATATGCCATGCCAGATAGTTGCGTTTTATATTTTCTTTTTAAGTATAGATTATTTAAATAATCTGTAAGGCAATATTATCAATTTTAGATGCATTGTATGTAAAGCTTCTGTCTGATTTTAAATAGTAATGTTAACTTGTTATATAATTAACCTGGTATCTGGTATTTAGTCTTTTTATTTACTTTCTTAGAATGTAAGGCGATATTTTATTTTATTTTTAATTTTTAAATTGAGGGTTATAAACAAAGTTTAGAAGTTGTGTCATTAAAAAAGCGCTAATGTTTAATAACGCAATTAAATTTCATGTAATAAACGTGAAAAAAATAATTTGTGTTTTATTAAAACATTATTTTATTCTATTGTGTCTTTCAAACGAATTGAAAATGTATGCACTGTGCATTTAATTTAAATCTATTAATTAATTATCTATCTAATTCCTTTAAAACCAAAAGAAAGTGTTAGTTATAAACTCAAGAATTTTAGATTTTAATAAGTTTTGGCTTGTTGGATTAAGAGCCAGCCAGCCAGTAAAATGTCTAGCCAGGTAGAGTTAGGGGCAGTAGCTAATTTTAAATACCTTAATTATCTGTGGCAGCGAAATAGTTACGCGCTTGTGATTTTGTACTATGTATCTTGCACCCGCGCGCCCCTTTTCCGCGTAACTTGTGAAGATTGCAATTATCCAGACCTATAAAGACCTATACCTATAGTCTTTTTATAAAAAATCAATAGAGACTGCAATGTGTTTTTGTAGTAAAAAATTAAATTTTGTAAATTATTTCAATTAATACAAGAATCTTCTCCCCCCATCTTTCAAACTATTGACGTTAAAATTGTAAAGTATACAGTAATAGTTATTTACATAAATACTTCAGGAAAAGCTATAGGTACGAGATAACGTAGGTACGTAAGGGTACCTTCGGAACCCTGGCACTTGGCCGATTTGTGAAATTATCTTTTGGTAATAGGTTTTGTACAAGTTTTAATAATAAAAAAGCAGTTCAAACAAATATGAAGTACTAGCTGCGCCCCGCGGTTTCACCCGCGTAAGTCCGTATCCCGTAGGAATATCGGGATATAAATTTATATGTTGTTCCAGTTCTCCAGCTAGCTACGTACCAAATTTCATTGCAACCGGTTCAGTAGTCTTTGCGTGAAAGAGCAACAAACACACACATCCTTACAAAACAACTCAAAACATGAGAAGCGCCAAATCGTCATAAACAAAATATAAAGTTCTGCGATAATATATGATGTTTCGCCAACTCGCGTTTAGCCATCATTATTATGGCAAAAGGGAGCTAGGCTGATGTTAAATCAGCTGAAGATGATAAATAAATAAAAATCATTTATTGAATTTGGAATCTGGAATAACACATAGTAATATGAAGTGTGAGCAGATATTAATTAATTAAAAAAGCTAGATAGCTACATTGAAGCACCAAATGAATTAAACGAACAATATTTACTTTCTCTAACTTTGAAGCCAAATTGTGAATTGTTAATAAGACTGTTTTAGTTAAGTTGTATGAACGTGGTTGTAAGATTTATTTCAATGGAGTACAGATTTATATGAAGGGGAGGAAATTCGCAGTTTAAGGTTATGTATTCAAATGTACGAAAATAATCTCTCTCAGATTTTTCAATTTAAAGGTGCTAATTGTTCTGTGCGTTTTATGTATTTGTGTTGTGTATTTTAACAAGTATCTTAATAAAAGTGATATAATAAACTTTATATTAATTTGTAATAAAAACCCACGGATTTGGTGAGTAATAAAGTTAAAAATATCAGTAGATTTGAAAATCTCCATCGTTTTTGAGAGCGTCACTTAAAAATCAATGAAACGTAATATGTGTATTAATCGCTAGCTGTTGTCTTGGCTGCGCCCGTGGTACATTATGCTATATGGCCTACGTCACTCAGTGAAGTTGCAAGTTTCTAATAGTGGAAGAATTTTTGAAATTAGTTCAGCGGTTTTTGCGTGAAAACGTTACAAATATTAACAAACGTTATTAGTGTATATTTAATTTCAGTTCATTTAAAAAAAACATTAATGTTTATTGGTTTAGTAAAAGGACATTAAGGTTAAAATTATACAAGTTGTACGAAGAACTCACTAAGTAATTACTTAAACTTGAAGCTGCTCAAAGCGTGAGAAAATCTGTTGTGACAGGAACCAATGAGGACGAGCGACGTTGATTTGTTGAAATAAGATATGGATAAAGTTATTGAGCGAAATCCCACTGATTTATTTTAATAATCTTATTAGTGGAAATTACTCATCATATCTTTATCTTATATGCCTATTTGTCTAGCCCTACTCTTTGACATTTGATTTATTATGGACTAGCTGCGCTCCGCGGTATCACCCGCGTAAGTACGTATCCCGTAGGAATCTCGGTATAAAATTTGTGCCTATATGTTATTCCAGTTGCCCAGCTGTCTACGTACCAAATTTCATTGCAATCGGTTCAGTAGTTTTTGCGTGAAAGAGCAACAAACACACACATATCCTTACAAACTTTCGCATTTATAATATTAGTAGGATATATCATAACAATAAATATTTCATGATTTAGGAAGAACTATTACATATTCTGATCGTAACCTGGGTCACTCACTTGCGTGAAAACATTTGTAACTTATGTAAATGTTCGCGCGCATTAGGGAAAAATATTTACAAATACCGTTCTGCACTTGTAGGTACGATTTCGAATTCATGCCAATGTGAGTCAGTAGCATCAAAGATCCGCTCGCATTTCGTACAAGTTGTAAGTTCATGACATTATATAACTACCATTATGATAATATGACCTTTATTGTCCCGATTCAAATACCGTCTTTTATATATATATATATATATATATATAATAACTAGTTTTATTAGATACATATATGTTATATGTTGAATAGTTTAATCAGTTCAGTAAAAAAGCCTTATTTATAGAGAAAATTTATTCATATTGCTACCTATAAAACTATGTTAAAATACAACGTTTGTACAATTCCTCCATCCTTAGTAATAGCTGGTAAATATGCTGAATTTTTTCATTTATCTGTAGATTTTATTCTAAATAATAAAACTATTCAATGTCGGATTATTATAAGACATTAGTATTCTGTGGGATTTTCTTCTAAGATTTCTCTTTAATCCTTTCATTTCATTAAAATTGTATTGGATGGAAACTATTTACTGAAGAATTTTTGTGCAAATAAAATGAAAATATTTATGAGGAATAAAAATTTCTTAGTACAAAATTCTACTAATATTTGGCAACAGTTTCTAGTTCAAAGACCCGCGCCGGTAGACAGGCATAAACCGCGTTACACGAACTTTACTCATTTGAAAGTATATTAAACAATTTCGATACTGATACCCGAAACTGTATTAAAATAATTGCCGGGTTTGAGCGTTACCACTGAGGTGGGTTTGAACATTTTTGCTATTTTATATTTTCCTACTCTCATAATGAGAATATAAGTATATTGCAAAATTCATACTAATATTAAAAGAAAAATTTTCCCTTTTATATGCTAGTTTGTAAACCCAAAAGTGTTGATAATTTCTATGATCTTTTAAGATTTAAAGCTTAACGGCGTAAAATATCCTACTGCGCAATGATTAGGTATATGGTACAGGTACCATAATATTATATACCAAGATGCATGCATCACTCCCAGAATTACCTGTGTTTATTAATATATATATACACTTAACATTAAATAGCTTATTAAATAGCATGTTTTGACTAATCTGCAACGAAAAATATGCGTTTCGTTTAATAGTTAATCGTCCACTTTCACTTTTGATTAGTGATATCCTACTATAATAGTATTAAACAAGAAGATTTTTAATTTTAAGTATATTCGGAGGGCCATATCGTATTCTTTACCCTTCCCAGGCTTTTCCTTTATTCCTCTCGTCAATCCATTCTTAATACCTTCACAATTGATAGTCGGCAATCAATTTGTAGAGGCGTAAGTAAGGTCTACAATTGACCTTACGCCTCTCCCAATGTTCATGGGCGGTGCTGGCGCTTATCAGCTCCATTGCCGACGATGACATAAAAAAAAATATATTGATTGTCAAACTTTGTGGAAAATTCAATAAGAAAGCCGCTTGTCCCGGCTTCCGCCGGTTTAATTCTGGGCAAAAAATAGTCTATGTAAAAATAGTCTAATCGGTACAGATATAGTTTTGCAGTATTAAAAGTATTTTAACATGTATCGTTACAAACAAAAAATCCTCTTTATGATTGTAGGTATACCAGTATAGGCTGCCTATAGGTTACAAGCATACAAAGAAACAAGTTTTAGTTTTTGTTTTAACAAACTTCGGTTTTTTAGGCCAGAGCGGTAAACTAGGCGGTCGTTCGCCGGAAGGTAAGCGATCATCACCACCTATGAACATTTGCAGAGGTACGACCTCAACAAATGCAATGTCGCTTTTACGTGACGACGTGTTAAACTGGGAAGGGTGAGGAGATGGATACAGGTACCCGTAGTGTTATACTACTCTTTGGTTACAGGCCTATTCTTTTTATATATTTAATAAAAAAAAATTAATCATATTTAATCATTATTAGCATCAATTCAAATTTTTTTTATAATAATGTAAGACAAACTGAAAGAAATGATAATAGAATGAAACTGATAGGTTATTATTGTTGATTATGAAGAAAATATTATATGCCAGATACATTTCGCTAAGCTTATCTAATAGAGATGTTCATATAGGTACTTTGAAATGAGATCAAAGTATTATATTTCAAACATTTCCACGCTTTTACACTGCAACAGCGTTTCTCAATGAAATTTTCAGCTTCCAGCAGCAGTATTCGCGGCAAATCTGTGCGGGCAGGACGTCTGTATACCAATACGTTACAAATTTAGTAACGAAGTGAATTCAATATTACGATTTGAATAACAATTTTATTCTATTTTTATTTAAATTTTTTTAAGTAATACTGGCAATTTACAAATATGAGAAAAAAATTAAAATGACATTCGAATTTTGAGAGTAATTCGTAATTATTTGTTATTACAACAAATGTAAACTTGTGTAAAATGGATTCGCAAGCTTTCCTCCGCCAAAATGAAACGTATGAAGACTTTTACAACCGATGCAACAACTTGTCGAACTTTGATTGTAGCGAAGAAGAAATGTTATGGTGGATAATGGGGTCTCGCCGGCTGCCATTAAAAGAAATAATACCTATTAGTTTGGTGCTAGTGATTATTTTTCTAACTGGGGTAATTGGTAATGTGTGTGTGTGCGTGGTGATCATACGGAACCCGGGCTTGCACACGGCTACGAATTATTATCTGTTTAGTTTGGCTGTAAGCGATCTTCTTTTGTTGTTGTTCGGTAAGTATTTTTGCGTAAATCACGAATGTGTTTTTTCTGTTTTGTAAACATTGCAAAATTTAATGCGTCATTTAAAAGTTTTGAAATCCGGTATAAGATGCGAAGTTAAAGTTAGAATTTTCTAGTTCAAATTAGAGAAATTTGATAATAGGATTTCATTTATATTATTAATTTATACTATCATATATAATGTATAATTAACAACTTTCGTGTAAATTCCCTAGATATAATTTTTATGCTTTCTTATGTATAATAATAATTTTAAATGCCTTCTTATATCAATTCGCATTCACTATTAAAAATGTTAGAAAATTAGAAATTCTATTTGCCTACAGCAGAAATCGCACAACAAATATTTGTAAACATGATACAGCCTATATGATCATTTAGCAATTTATCATCATGAGTAAAGGTAGGTTGTGGCTTTGCGCGATTTGGAGTGGGCTAATCACGTGCACTCCCCTCAGATGACGATCGTTTTCATTGCGTCGTGAAATGATGGAACCGTGTTTCATCCATTCCTCGCGATTATTGTTTCGAGCAGTGGTGATGTTATCCACATGCACATTGAAAAATCAATTTATTTATGTATGCTCGCCTGGTCTCGAAACCCCGACTTTAAGATTTTTAAGTCCGAAGTTTTCACCATTGAGCCACTACTACTTCTCCAACCGTTGTTAGTTTTGATTGATTATGAGCTCGTCCGGCAAACACTTCGAACAAATCTTTCTACCCAACTTTAATTAACGTTATGTCCAAAACTTTGTTCTATGATATGAGGCTTTATATCTAATATTTTTTATATCCTATGTGCCTCCCCCGGTTCTAAGCTACCTCTGCACAAATTTTCAGCCAAATCGGTTAGTCTGTTCTTAAACTATAAATAGTGTAACTAACACCACTTTCTTTTATATCTAAACTAGCTGCGCCCCGCGGTTTCACCCGCGTAAGTCCGTATCCCGTAGGAATATCGGGATAAAAAATAGATGTTGGCCGATTCTCAGACCTACCCCATGTGCTTACCAAATTTCAGAGGAATCGGTCAAGCCGTTTCGGAGGAGTATGGCAACGAAAACTGTGACACGAGAATTTTATATATATCTAAATATACATTTAGAGACTCAACTATCTCGATCAACATTAGTCTATCTTCCAAATCATTGTGCGGACTTTTATCATGTTTTGTCTAGAATCGGAAACGTGGAAACTTCGGTTCTTATTTCGGTTTATTTTAATTAAGCAAACTGCTTTTTAACAGTTTATATTACTAGTATAAATAACGTTTATCTGGCCATTCCTTTGCTTTAATCGATTCTTTTTCTTGGCTTCACCGGTTATTTAGAAAACTTTATTTATTGGCACACAAAATTTATTTTTGTCCATTTTCTTGAAACTAACAAAAGTTGCTTCACGCGAATCGCTCAATCCCAAAAATTAATAGTTTGATAACTATGAAATTTATGCTCGATTTTTTTGAATAATACCTAACTAGAAATGAAATGGATTAAATAATAGTAACTACTCGTGTGTTAGCCTACCAATTTTTCACTTCAAAACCATTTACCGTACCTACGCTGTAATTTTGAATGCCATTAAAACTCGATGTGACATATACGTACATAGATAATAAATACATGTATATTTTCGTTTGTAATCAAACAACAGTGAAGCAACTTTTCACTTTGGGACTGTAAGTTGTACGAATTTCATATTACATGTTATGAGGCAATACAAGTAACGAATTGTGAAACTGAAATTACTTTTGTTAAATTTGGCGATATGTTTCACTTTGTGTAACCTTAAAAACATATGTGGCATGATGAATACATGTGGGCTTTGAGATAAGCATTAACATAAATAATATAAATAGAACAGGATTCTTAATTAAATGTTGCTCGGTTTATAAAATATGAAGTTACAAGGTAGCATGTATAAAAGAAATAAAATGATTACACCGACATTAAAAAAGGAAGTAGAAAATAACTTAGTTATATTTTAATAGACAGTAATTGAACAATTATGACATGTGGTAATTAAACGTTGTCGTGGTACAAAAATTCCTGTTTCATGAGAATTACGTACCTACTTGCTAAAACCACAGATTAAATATTGTAAAAATATGTAACTACAACTATGTTATTTCATATATTTTAATACAAAATTTTTATTGGTTTTATAAGAAATGTTACATTAAATTAAAATTATAACGAGTAGATAATTGAGCAATTAGTAATCTGACTCTTAATTAAAATTTCCCCGTTGCGACGGCTGTGACTACATTAGCTGTTTTGAAAATTCGATTGTAGTATTTTCTTGTGTTTGATTTTACGCGAGTATTATACATTTAGGAATTAAAGAGGGTGACGAGGGTCCCCCCGTGACCACGCTCGCTGTTAAGTGTTCGAAACGTCGGGTTAATAATATAATGAATAAATCAGGTATAACATCCGTCAAAAAGTCTTTAATTTCTTAATTCAATTGTAATAATAATAAGCAACCAATTAAGGACATACCGAATTATTGAATAAAAAAATAACAATGTTCAATACATGGTTCTTCCAAGTCAAATAAACTTGACTTAATTTCTCACACCTTTCAGAAGGAGACAAAGGTTTAAAAATAGTGAATATATAAATGCTTTTTACAAATATCTGTCATTGTATATATCATAACTTTTTGATGTAAAAGTTTATAATATCATGTTTTTCTTCATTTTGATTTTGTAGTATTAAAACCTGTCTGTATTAAAACTTACAGTATTAAAACTTTGCTCTTCAATGTTGTTTTATGTTAAAGTGCCACTAAGTGATTTATCGTAACTTGAACTTAGACATTACAGTCATTAGACGTTTAGATTCTGCTAGGTGTATGATAATTAAGTTAAATGTTCTAATCAAGGCAATTAATTGTTTCCTAAATTATATTTCAATTGGAAAAATTTGGTTTATAACGTGTTTTTTTTTTAATTAAATTTCTTGAAGAATTTAGTAAACAGTTTTAGATAGATTGCTGCGACTATAATAAAGATATTTTGTTGTTAAACGTGTCTTACAGTACCTTATTATGTTGATTTAAGATATCAATTAATCAAAGCGAAGTAGGTTAACAAGGTAATTTTACATTAAAATTATAAAAATAAAAAAAATCCAAATCACTGCACTGGATCAAGCAAATTCGCCTTTTAAAAATACCAAAAAAAAACTAACATTTAAAATTTATTACGTTTTATATCATGTAAAAAACAAATGTAGGCAAAATATTCACACTGACGTAACTCTCAACACAACAAAAATATACCAATCAAGCCTTTACCTATGTGTGAATAACATTTGCATTTCACACGGTTTTGTAAAAAAATCACAATCTATCTGAAAATTTATTCTTAGAGATGAAGCTTCAGAATTTGTTGATGGATTTAATTCCTAAAACAACTGATGAACCTGTTTATAGCTTAATTAGAAATGACACACACAATTTTCTTTGCGCCATGCATATTTTAAGCACCAAAATAAAAAAATTACAGAGTTTTATACAAAGCCCGCATTACAAAATGATATAAAAGGTAGCTACAATACTGCGCATTTTCGTCACAAATGGAAAAACGTTATTGGGGACATAAGATAATAATCAAGAATAATCATAACCGAACCTTCATTTCCCAGCATTGCGTTTCAACGGCCTCTTTTATATTATTATCCTAACCCGTATGTCAATTTATCTAAGATCTAATATTATATTACGTATATAGATTTGCTTTCAAAACGTTTTGCAACGTGCGCGGACCCACGTGTTGCAGGTAGACATTGTAGACCAATTTCATTGTGTCTTTATTAAAGGTCAAAGATGTTATCACTCACAGCGCTATTGAGATATTTACAAAATGCCTAAAATAACCACAACCCTACTCAAATATTCTCAAGTTGACATAAATTTTAACACTTTCGTTAATAAAGCACTCGGTAGTCTAAAATTGGCGTCCCTGGGAGTGCTTAAATAATAATGAATGACGCAAAATTAATTGGCACCGAAAGTTGCAAAAAGCGTGTAACTTGTCTTGGAAATATTGTTATCTAGTTAGTGTTGACAGTTGGAATATTCAGAGAAGATTCCTTTTTTGTTATTTTCATATATGACAGTAATTGATATTTTAGGCTGATTAATTAGAATAAGTATATTTTACTTTTCAATTGCCTATCTATATAGCTATTATGCATTTGATATCATCGAATGAATTTTTTGTTTAATATCTTAGAATACAGTTTTTAAAAACAAATAATTGTTGTTTAAATATAATATAACTATATAATTAAGTTATTTTAATCCCACGATTAATAACGAAGTATATAATTAGGTGTTCAAATTCTGAACAATGTTAGCCGGCCCATATTATCTTAACACCGTTAATAAGTTTCGAGTGGCTATAGATAATTTTTGTACTCTTGTTATCGCGAAATATATAATGCATAAAATACTAAAAGATAATGGAATGTTTACATTTTTTTCTCACATAGTATCGATTAAAAAAATGGTTTATATACATCTATATAAACGCGTAGTAAAGCTAAGGACCAGATCGTCAACATCGGAATTTCTTTTTGACAATTTTTAATGGGGCACAAGGAAGGTTCATATATAGAAAATTAGAGAATGAGAAAATATGCTTTCACAACTCATTTAATATGGCTTGAAAATCAAATGAAAGGACTTGACTTGTAACACCATTTACTATGACAAATTTCAAATTTATTTTGCTTATTGGTAACTTGATTTCTTAATACGTACTTATACTCTTAGTTTTAATTTAATTGTAAATTGACTTAATTAATACTAGATTGTACATAAAAATTATTTAAAATAATCAAAATATACATTCTTCAATGAATTTTAGATGTCTAACTTTGTACTTCTGAATAAACGATAAGCAATTTTATTGAATTTTTTTGAGAAGGAAGAAATAGAAATACCGGTAAATCTATATTTTACGCCTGGGCGAACGTTAGCCAGTTTAAAGAAAAGATAATTATTCATTGTTATCATACTTACATCCGAGCTATCTCTAAGGAAATTCGAAGTAAACTAAGTAGGTATATAAAATTGATAACACAAATTTACTGCATGAAGTAACATTTCGTCATAGCTCTATAGCTTTTTGTATATTTAAATTAGGTCCTTAAAATATAGTTTGGTTATATCTAATTTGAAAAAATCTGTGGTAGTTATTTATACATGAAAGTGGGGGACAAAAAAATTAATTCACTTTTATGTAAATGTCAAAAAAAATTTAAATGAGGTGCCATTTGCTAGGCCTAGGCATCTGTTGTGGTGGTGTGGTACCTTCCCCAGTGCGTGTTGAATGAAGAGCGCTCGATTCCTACTAAAAATAATATTGTCTAACCATTATTAACCTAACTCTTTTACGTAAATTCATTGTCATACACACACGCAATCTAAGGTTCAGAAAAAATGCCGTATAGGGTAAAAAACTACAATAAATTTCATGTTCCACTACATATAAAGTACAGGATTGCCTATCTAATAAGACAGATTGTATGTCTGTAAGTAGGTGGGTACATTATTTCAGAAATTATTACTGTGAAGTATACAATATATTAGTCGCTTACATCCCACTTCCTGCATTCTATTTCTCTTTGAAAACATCGTAAACGTATTGTTTCGCTCAATTTGCTTCGTGTTTCGGGAACTCTATTTTGTTATTTTAAGCATGGCTCGTAAATTGGGTATCGCTTCAAAATAATGTCGTCCCAACTATGATATTTGATAGATAATAAGCTTATAAAAGATAATGCGATATTGTCTCCTAGTTACGGAGTATAATGACTTGTTTATGTATGTATGGATTAAATATTTTTTTATATATGTACAGAAAGTTTTTAACCGACTTTTAAAACCGACGGAAGGTTCACATTTCGTATCGACATATGTTTTTAATGTTTGTATGATATTGACTTCTGTGTAATGTTTTGGTATACAACCGATGACATAATTCTGTTTGTGTCCTATTAGGTATTGTAGCCATTCGGTCGCATTTTAAAATGGGGGCTATCCCAATGGATATCTTCCCTAATATTAAAGTGTTGATAAAAAATACTACTCTTGCTTATAATGTATCGTTCGATAAGTCTTTTAAAGTTAGATATGTGCCTTTAACATTTTAAGGGTTCTATTTATAAAATATAGGGGTAAGCGGAAATTTGATTTCTTATCTGTATAATATTGCATTTGTTTTTTTCTTTATGTCACAGCGAGCAACTAGATATTGGGTTGCGTGATCATAAACGACCGCCATTTGATATATGGAGATAATATTTTATATTCAGAGGTAATTTTTACATAAAAAACCATTATAGTTTTATATCTAATAATAATTATTGGGTCAGAAGTATTTGCAGATAGGTATCGCAGTGATTGTACTGAATTTAGGATTGGTATTAAAAAGTTTAATAAAAGATAGTTAATTAATGCTGAATCCTACAAATATTATAAATCCTGCTAATATTGTAAATGCAAAAGTTTGTGAGGATGCGTGTATGTTTGTTACTCTTTCACGCAAAAACTGCTGAACCGATTGCAATGAAATTTGGTACGCAGATAGCTGGACAACTGGAATAACAGATAGGCAACTTATTATCCCGATATTCCTACGGGATACCGACTTTCGCGGGTGAAACGGGGCGCAGGTAGTAAAATTATAAAATGTTTTAATAGTTATTTAAATAGCACCAACCCCATTTGTCTAGTTCTACTTCTTACAGTTTGAAGGCGGTTGAGAATTTTATTAAAATCATTAACATAATTGCCTCGCATATCTCATAACATATAAAAAATAACATTACATATTTAAAAAAAACCTCAATTTATATTTTTGATTTAGATAAGGCAACATAGCATTTTATCTGTAGAAATTCGTGAAAAAAAAAGTGAATTTCTTTCACCATTTTTATCACATTTTTTCCGTTTAGGATTAGTCCAAGTGGCTGAATGAGGAATTCCTATTGTAATGCTCTGAAGAAAATACTCCTTTGTCCTTGTTACCCATTTATATGCAAATACGGCATATTAAAGGAACTCTGAGGAATTTTTTACATAATATTCATAGAAGGTGAATGTCTTGTATGGCTTGGCTTTATGTTTCTGTCTTATTTGTAATATTGACTAATGGTCTTAATTTGTGGAATTGTTTTTTTTAAGCTTAATTATACAAAAAATATTTATTAGAGTGACGCATATGTTATAAACTTTGTAGTCGAAATTTTAATTAACATTTAAAAATAATCCGTATTTTTACGATGATGATGGCTATATACTTTTCAATCCTTGTGGATTGGCTGCAATTTTCAAGTGGTTAAGTAATATTTTAATAATTAGATTTATCTTTAAATCCATTACAGTACAGGATTACGAGTATTAAGATGAAAGCTCTTTGATTGTTACTTTGTTATGATATACAGAGCTATATATAATATTTTTATTCCGGGTCCACCCGGGCGATGCCAGTAAACGCCTAGCTTGTTATTATTTACGTTATTATAATTACAAGTATATTGAAACAAAATAAAAGGTTTTGCACTAAATATTCACAAAAATGTGTCGTAATTAGCCTCTGATTCTTTCAAGTAAGAAGATTGATAAATGGCGTCCATTAGTCACCTGAATGACCTGACACGCTTAGATCGAAAAATCTCTAGCGTACCTATTGAACCTATTACCTAGCTTTCATTACGACGATGGGCTTATACGTGAACCAATAATCTAAAGTGATAAATTTTCAATAGCTAAGTCACCTGTCCTTTTGTTCGTCTTGATACTAAAAACCGCCTACCTTTTAGACAAGATTATTAATTTCGTAGCTAATGAATGACATGTTAAGAAAACATATTATGTGTATTGCAGCCTCGACTTTACTTCTGCAGTGTCAGTATAAAATCTACTCACTGATCCAGGCAATAATATAATCAATTCATATATTTCATTCATCCAGGCCTCTATGAACTCTCATTTGCAGAAGGATTGGATAGGATTTATTGTGAATAAAATAATAATAAAAGAATTGCGTGTTTTCTTCGCGAAAACTTTAAGAGTAAGGTCATAATGTGTGACGGCGATCGCTTTACCCGACTTCAAGACACAGAACTCCATAATCCGTATACTTTGTTATTTCTACTCTAATGGTACAATATAATAATTTTTATTGCACAAGTTCGGATGTAAAGCCTCATCAGATTTCACGATCTACGCAGTACCTATGTGCGTACTTGAAAAACTAGATAAGTCTGAGAAACAAATGTCTGGTTAATATTTGTGTTATGGTATACCTAAGTTTTTTATTTAAAGCCTACGTTTCTTCTATAACACATATATACTTCTTGTGTTTGTATTAAATATTGTCATATAAAATGAAAAAAGGGTCAAGTTCTCGACACTAAGGTTTACATACAAAGAAGCTATGCTGGAAAAGATAGCAATGGCAAAGAAAGTCACCCATCCAATTTATGACCGTGCCGACCGTCGCTTTTCCTCGATTTTTTTTATAGATTGTTGTTATACCGGCAACAGAAATACGGTATATAACGGTTCATGACATATTGCCTGCTGACAGCCGGCCGGAAAGTAATGTCTTAGTAGTAGGCTCACGTTCTACCCTTTTGGTACAGAACCCTAAAAATGACTTAGCCTAAAACATTCGAAACGATAAGAATATTACCCACTCAAAAGGTGAATAAAACATGAACTATGAAATTGGCATCAATTCGCCTCTACAGCCAAAACTTTGATATCGTGAGTTATCATATCATAGTTCTGCTTGGACTACTTTATTGGGAAATTCGCAACATTATGGCGTACCTACGTAATACGTAGGTATAAGGATTTGTAATTATATACAATTTTTTGTTTCTAAACGGTTCTTCTAAAAAAAAGGTTTGAAAAATTATACTATTAATAAATAATATGTTATTACTAATAAAAACTCAATAAAGTTATGATGTTGAAAACACTTCGTCTCCACTCAATTCTTTTATTCATCTATCTGTCTCTGTGTTTTAAGTTCATTCATGCTGGAGACCAAGTCTGCTATTTTAGTAAAATGACACACCATAACGATTCCAGTAACAGTTCATTACAATCCAATTATCATTGTAACTAAATCCGCATTTAGAAATTAAGGCAAACGGATTATGTAGACTGTCTCCCGTGACCACGCTCGCTGTAAAGTGTTCGAAACGTCGAGTTAAATGATATAATGAATAAATCGCGTTTAAAATCCATTAAAAAGTCTTTAATTTCTAAATGTTTAATACTCGCGTGAAATCAAACACAAGAAAGTACTAAATGCGCATTCTGAAAAACTAAATCACATCCATAATAGTTCCTATTGTAAGAACACGAATTGAAAATTATCAGTGTTGCCAACAAAAATATCCCATTACATAGGCTGTCTATGGCAAATTAGGTGCGGTTCCACCAACTACCTATTAAAGATCTCTTGCAAATATGAAAAACAAAAGTCCATACATCACTCACATATTTATTTAACCTATTTCTGTTGCCAATCAATTGCTTTTGCGTTTGAACTTCGAAATATCTATATACGAGTATATTCGTATTATTTTTGTTACTTTATATTGTATGCTTAGTTTGTTACTTACTATGCTTGTTTGCTAAGGAACCATGTATTATGTATTTATTACGTACCTCATACAAAATTGCCTATGATAAAACCCAATTTATATTATGGTATGGAGACTTATGGAATACGAAAGATAAAATGTTACCTATTTTGTAAAATATCATCAAAAGATTAAAAAATATTAGACTACACGCATTTTCAATGTAATTAGCGTCGATTACTTTTTTCTATATTCCTGTATTCAGGTCGTTACTTGCAAAGTCACTTAATGGTGGTTGTCCCAGATAGGTATTTAAATGAATAAAGCGATTAAACTTTGAAGGAGTCTGTTTTATGGGCTGTGTCGTTTTTGTTTCTTTTTATGATGAACTGATAAGACTTATCAGTAAATTCAGAGATACTTTTATAGTAATTACTGAGTTTAAATACTGAATACTCTTCCTTTTAATGACCGATAAAAAATTTAATAGGCTGGTAGTTAAAAAGTGTTATATTATTATAGTTTTGTCACCGTTTTTTCCTTTAGAATTTCCTATGAATTAAATGTTATGTATATAATTTTATGGCACGCATATTGACATGACTTATCATAATATTATTTATTACTATCTAGCCTTTCGCCCGCGGCGTTGGACGCGTGGTCTTCTTCAAATTAATTTTGTATTCAGTGAATTATCGAATAAGAGGCAGTATGACATTTTTTACGACTTTTAGATGACTTATCTCGTCTTTCTATTTTACTTTTAAAGATCTGTCTAATGAAGCTACGTTATTCGAGAATTTATTATGTTATCCTACGATTACACGTATGCATTTTTTTTTAAATAAAAGGCAGCCTTTAAGTTCAAATTAATATTGGTCTATAATCATCTAAAATGTTGTCTGCTAGTGATTATTACGTGATAAAAGTATATAAAAAGACAAGCAGACAATAAAATATTCACTATTGTTTGGCTATTTGACTATAAAACATCCACATTGCACAGCAATTATATTTTTTTGTAAATATTTCATGTACAAAATGGTCTCGTTACTGATTTATTGTATGTACTATATATGCAGATACTAAAAAGAACAAATGAACGTATAGTTATTATGTGTAAAACTAGCAAAAAAGCACTTAATATGCTTGAGAGAAAATATATAAAATCGATATATTTCGTGTTGAAAATTTTGTATTAAGCACAGTGATGAAGTGATGTATAAAAGAAATACCGAATATTCTGAAAGAATAAAATACATTGCCTCTGAAAAGGTTTATAGTAAGTTATTGCACACTGGACGTATTATTACTAAAAATTCTAAGGGCTGGTTGTTCCATTCATAATTTCATAAAAATGTAACAGTAATGTATAGAGCAACAGCTACGACAAGATTTTGATAAAAAACATAGACCATAATATATAAACTTATCTTACCGTTCGTATTTTATAAATAAAAATCCCTTAAACTCTGCAAATATAAAGTTATTATAGTACATGGATACACAGATGATGTATCCATTATGAAACCCTGTAGCATCTACTAATATTAAACATTTAGTTCTGTTACAAGATATTTACTGTTTGATGCCATAACTCATACACTCGTCAAGGGTTATGTATACATACACACACTAACTGGGGTAATGATAAATATTTATGCAATCTCTAAATATAATTGTGTCCGTCCATCAAGATAGGGTTTAGTTTTCACGCAGTAGTTTTCAAAATCCCTAATGTATTCTTTTGATTCTAACCTAAAAGAAGCGTCTATTATACGACTAGTCTGGTTATAAAGGTCAAGAACATAGAATTCGTTTTCTTAGCAGGAAAGGGATAAATCGAAATATTAATAAAAGAGAGATATTTAATGAATTCGTTGAAAATTGAGATACAGTCTAGGCTACTCAAGAATAATGTACTGAATACTTCGATCAATGTAATATTGCCTAAATACAGTGAAATTTGAAAAACTTTACAGAATCTTTGAATTTTCATTTCAAACATACAAATATTAATGTAACTCGCTTTACCGTGATATAATAGATAACATAATATTTTTCGTATATAACTACACATCCTACTAATATTATAAATGCGAAAGTTTTAAGGATATGTATGTGTTTGTCTCTCTTTCACGCAAAAACTACTGAACCGATTGCAATGAAATTTCGTACGTAGATAGCTGGACAACTGGATAACAATTAGGCAACTTTTTATCCCGATATTCGTTCGGGAAACCGTGGGGCGCAGCTAGTACTTGATATAGGCGCTTTAGCATAATCTTGGAACAACAAAAGCTTGAGAATAAATTCGATTGTCATGATTAAATTCCGTGATGGGTTAGTGAGTGGGCTAGTGTTAGAAGATGTGGGTCGACAAAGCGGAAGGTACGGGTTGGAATTTCGCCTCGCTAAACCTTCCGCCAGCGTCCCTAGGGAGCATTTCATATTATCACACGATGAAAACGTAAAACGTTTTCCATACACATTTTTCTAGCGTTTCAAACATTTTTAAGTTTTTTTTCGGTAAAAAACCTGTTTTGTTGTCTTTCTTCTTCGGGGTTACATTTATCTATACTTGCATCAAAATAGATTTTACCCATTTAGCGATTACAACATGAATATGTGTGTGTACTCAAATGAATGAATTTATTTAATTAAACTCTGCTATACCACGTGCCATTAAGTTATTTTTATAACTTTTCAAACCGTCGTATCAAAAGTGAACTATAATGTTTTCAACACACTATCAAACGAGCATATATCCTGAATCCGATCGATTCCATCACATTCATTCATACATTCATTCATTTACGGATGGTATACTCTAAGCCTTAAGGCATTACAAAACATGTTTTTAATTCTTGTAGCCATTAGGTAGCCTGGAATAACATGAGGCTTCTTTTCATAGTCTTAGTATCTTTAAATACTATAAACCGATACTAAAGATGTATGTGATTAAACTACGGACGCAATAATCACGCTCATAAAGTTGTAAATTAAAGAACTTAAAGCCATAAAAGCATTCCATAAGGAAGGTCGATGCCGGAGTAAATATTTGCTGGTCCATTAGCGGTGTACCTTCAGTCGTCAGAAATTTCCACCAATCCCAAGATAAAATCAAGATTTATCAAGGAAGTTAATATTGTTTGATAGAAATAACTCAAGGAATACAACCATAGAATGAATAAATAAATACTGAAATGATCGTTTTCAAATTTTCTTGACTTTTACTTGATCTGATTTATGCATAAAATATCGTTTAAATTTAGTCTAATTGCAGGATTTCTTCGAAGCTTTGTGAAATATTTCAATTATTTTACTATTTCTTTATAAAACGAAAATAAATTTCTAAGATTAATCTTGTAAATGTCGACAACCTTGCGAAACATGACTTTCAACAGTTGACTGATTTATTTTAGTTATTTCAACTAAGTGTGTTTCACTCACTCTCATAAGTGTGTTTATATCCAATTGTTTTTTAGATTTTTGTCCGATTTGTAAAATTGTTAACTAAGGAAGTACAATGAGTTCAGAACACACTATAAACTCGTATATATTTAAGATTTAATTTGAGAAGCTGTTTTTTGTTCGATAATTAGTAATAATTTAAGTATTCTAGACAGATTAAAGTATAAAAAAAAATAATTTAATCACATTTTTTATAGCTACAACATAATCATAACTACAGTCCAATGGTATTTACTGCGTATGTAACGTAATGTTAAAATGTTACGAGAAACTACTTAGTAGCAAAAATCTCAGCTAAAAACAAAACAAAATGTTTCATTCCACATCGACTTTCTTTAAATTTCTAAGTAATTTACACACTATCAAGTAATTACAGTTGATATTTTTAAACCGACTTCTGCAAATTGATGAGGTTCTCAATTCGACGAAAATAGTCCTTATCATAATCTTGAACTATCTTACGGAAAAACGATAATGTGTTTAATGTCCTGAACGGTATATGTCAAAATATGTATATGTTACGTTCCAATATTGAGAATTTTTCTGCATATCTTCGCCTACGCTACATTTGCATTCTATTTGACGTCAATGCCACAAGCTAGGGCCTGTAAAGAGCCGACTATTCTAGTTTTCTTTGAAGACATTTCTGCTGACCTTTCTTGACGGTAATACCAACAAATGCAGCTATTTGTGTGAAGAATGGGTTGATCTTTAAATACGTATCTATTCATGAGGAAACTATTAATGTAGTGCAAATAGCCAGAAGTGTGTATCTTATCTCGCTTTAAGCGCTCCTTTGAGGGTTTGTTGGAGCGAAGTTGAGAGTTTACGGTCTATTTATATGTATTTGGCGACAGATAGGTGAGGAAGTGCTCTTTCATGCTTTTGTTACAAAGATAAAGGGTATTTATAGTGTGAAGGTTACAGATATTTATAGTCCATATTTATAAAAAAATATCCAATCAAGTCTAGTTTTAACTTTATGGTTTACTGCATAATTGTAGGTACTATTTATTGCAAGAGCAACGGCAAGGGATTTCATCTGGACATTTGATGGACATGGTATAAACAACTTGTTTTATGCTCGTCTAACAACAAACCCGTCTCTGATGATAGTTTTTATTTGATGGACCTTGTTACAGGATAGTTTTTAGTTCTACAAACAACATAATTTTTATTAAGAAAATAAATATTGAAGTGATGTTTGAAGGTGAAAATTCATACGATTAGGTTTAAAGCTTTCCCGCCTAAAACCAATTAATTGTATTATACGTAACAAAGCCAATAAATACAGTCAAATTGATATCCTGCTCCTTTTTAGAAGTCGGTAGAAAATAAAAGAAAAGCTAGCAAAACTGGCGCGCGTGATTTGAACTGTGGAAAATAACAGCTGTGGAGCTTGTGCTAATGAATCTACATAGAAACGAGATTTCGCGTCAAGTAAACACGCAATTTTTATAATTTGATAGTTTCTTTTCAAAACACAATATTTAACTTCTGGTCAAACGCCTGAGCAAGGATTACGTAAATATAGGTAGAGCAATCAGTTTGTTATTGGTAATATATCAAATACTTTCTTTTTTTTCAGTAGATGGAAATGCCGTATCATTTAACTTAGTAACAATATTGACAATAGAATACAAGAACCACAAACCTTCAGAAAGCATAGATTAAGATTTTTGAAGATGCTTCTAATGGCGTATCAATAACAACGGATGTTTATAGCAAATGCGGACGATGACACATAATTATGTGTATCGTGATTGTTGTTAGCAAAGATATTGTTCTATTGCCAATTTCGTTTACAGTCAATATGATTTCTAGGTTCTCTTATATCTTTACGCTTAACTTTCTTGGTAATTTATAATACAACAACTATCAGTTTTTTAAGACATCAATGCTTTTATTGAAAACTAGCTTCCCGCTCGCGGCTTCGCCCCGCCTCCCTATTGTCCTTACCTTTTAAACCTTCCCTGGACTATTCAGAATACACCAATACCATGATAATAAAAATCAGACCAGTCATTTTCATGTTTTAGCGAGACTAACGAAAAGCAATTGATTTTTATATGTAAGATCAGTGATAATTTGGATGTAGTAATATTGAATTGGCATATTGTAAAGGAACAGATTAAGCAGTTATCTCTATTATTATAAAGCAAATAAGAGGCAGGCAGAGATCTGTCTCCCATATTCACATAAGAACGGAAGCTGTGTGAGGGAAACCCTACGACTTCTTTTACACGTGGACAAATCTGCGAGTGACGTTAAGGGCGAAGTGCTAGTTTGTAATAAATATTACACTTCTTTCTATCTCATGAACGCAAATTTTGCACAAATCTCCATTTATGCAAAAATAAATTTAATTATTAATTAATAATAGTTATTTTTTTGTTTTAGGTCTACCCAACGATTTAACAGTCTACTGGCATCAATATCCATACAGTTTGGGCCTGGTATTCTGCAAGCTCCGAGCTTTAATATCAGAAGCGTAAGTTAAAATTCATTAGTCATACAACTAATTAGAAATAAAGAGAATTTAAATTGGATTTCGGTTTCTTAATTAAAACAACTCTCCTTTTACTTATGTTTACTATAAATTACATTCTGTAAAGGGGTTTTCCTGGTAGTTTTAAGATTGGTAAAAGAAAATTAAAAGCTAAAATAAATTGTCAAATAAACTTCGCTTCAGGAGAAATCTCTCATCTACTTAGCATCAGTGGAAATATTGTGGATTTCCTTAATAAATTTAAATACAAATTATAATTCTTATAAACAATAATTTCAAAAGAACATAAATAAAATAAACTGCGAATATTGTATGTACGTTTATACATTTTTAACATTTCAGTTTTTACAACAAATGTATAAAAATGTATATATATGCCAATAAAAAACAGACTACGATTTATGAATGTTTTTATCAACATCAACTGAAGATTGTGAGATCTCTTCATCCCGTTAATTCCCAATTGTATCGAAATAAGAAAAATCGTTTTGGGTTTCAAACAGCGTGATCGGTTCTTGAATTCCAGTCACTTCAATCTCTTATAAATTCGATAGTCATATAATAATTTAAGATATACTGATTCAGTTGGTACTTGTCGAAAAATCTAGCAATCTTTTAACTAAATGACATCTATCTTCCAACTGTTTAACCAAAAAATGATTTCATAGTTTTTAGTTATCATAGGCTTTTAAAGATTAATAAATAATCTTTAACTCAATGTAATCTAAGGTTACGTATGTAATAACGGAAAAACGCTAGTTTCAATACGTTATACTAATGGAACAGTTGTGATCGTGAACACCTGGCTCAATAATTAAGATACTAACCGCTGAGTCATGATTATATTGATATTTTCTTGAAAAGCTGTAAATAAAAATACACGTGAAAACGATGCGCTTGTTATTTATTGCCCATCATCATATTGTGTAAAGATAAAGTACTAAATAGAGATTAATGAACCGATCCTCGAGATTATTTAGACTGCTGTCTTTTCTCCTATTCAACTCGCCCTTGCACCATTGCTATCGTCGTTTAAATTTATTTAATTTACAAGATACACCATCAGCAATAGCTTTTCATCAGGTACTCGTTCATAAGGGTAAAATATGTTTTTATTAAATGCTATTCCATCGTTTGACATTTTACGAACGCCTTATTCAAGGAACCCATACGTTCCATACGTTCACATATAGTCTCACATTAGTTACACATTAGGGTCATAATTGCTGTGGGTGTGACGAATAGAGTTCTATTTTCATACAATTTGTGACAATTATCGGGTACATTAATGTGTCAATAATTTCTAGGTGTTACTTACACGGGAACCACAACACGAGATAGTTCAAATGATATTGATCTTATAATACTGGTGTCTTGAATCTCATATTGCTCTGCTGTACATTTGTTCGTAAGTTTTATTTATTTCTTGTAACGATATTATCGATATAGCTCAGAAGACAGAAAACACAATTAGATCATACAGTTAAACAAAAGGGTTGAAATAGTGACCATTCGAATAGGATATTTATCCATGACTTGACTTCAACAATAGTAGCCTATCGAATCATAAAGATCGATTCACTTATTCCAATTTATTTGCTAGTTTATAGGCTCATCGTTCGATACTAATTCTTTAACTTAGGAGCCTAACCTTGAATGTTTTAACGAGCTCTTTACGATATATCATATATCGATAATTATTTATAAGCCTCCTCAGTAACTGCTAACTTAGCTTTACTAACTGCCAATACATCACGATGAATTTTGCCTATTTAAATTTCATGACGCATAACAATGTTATGAAATGATTTATCCTTATTCCAACAATATTTTATTCATAAAAACTATAAAAATTTTCTATGACTATAATTCCATTTAATCTTATTTCAGTCGTAATTCTATTAAATTTCTTAAAACTAAAATTCTATTAAATCCTCACCTGAATGTACGAACTGCAAGTTTGTAATTTGAATAGTGGATAAAGCGAACAAAGTCGCAATAGCGGGTGCCTTTTAACTGCATTAGAGATAATTACATTTTCGTTTTGAACATTTGTTCAGACTGAGATAGCACGAATAAGACGTTGCATCAGTTTGATGAATTTTCCAGTTAATTATGCTTGAGCACGATAACTGATTTCTATTAACATTAGATTCCCAGAGGCTCAAAAGCACTACATATAAAGGGTTTCGCAATATGGCCAAGGTTTCACTCTAAGCTTTTCAAGGTAGTGATTTGATGACTACAGAATGTTTCACAAATAAATAAAAATGATATTTTCAATCCGCTTAAAGAATACAACAAAAACCGTTTTTGTTTACCTTACTTTGCGTATATAAGAACATTGTAATCTTAAACTTGTTTAAATAATTATCTAATTATAAAAGAATCAAATTTCGTATACGTGACAATTTTATTTCGTTAATAATTAATTATAGAGGTACTAATCAGATATTGTTTTACTTTATTTACAATTTATATCTATCAATTAATAATATCGTTAACTTTTTCAATTGTTTTTCACAGAAACTCATGAAACAATTTTATTTTTATTTCATTTCTATAAAACTACTAGTAGGGTAGTTACTTATCGTAATTGAAACAATATAAACTATCATATCTTTTATGTTGGATCAAACTGCACATGGTGTTCAAATTTGATTAAAATCGGTTGAGTAGTTTAGGAGTCCATCGCGGACAAGCAACGTGGCACGTAATTTATATGTATTAAGATTAGCGAATAGTTTATACTAATACATTCTAGATTTTTTGAATATCCCTCATTATTCTTATACTTTAGCCGATTTTCAAAGCGTTTTCTTCCAGAGCAACCTACGTGTCCGTGCTGACGATATCCGCTTTCACCCTGGAGAGATATCTCGCCATATGCCACCCTTTACACCTGTACGCTATGGCAGGACTGACCAGGGCCTCACGAATCATTCTCGTGCTGTGGGTGGTTGCATTTGTGTGCGCATCGCCATTTGCTATGTACTCCGACATCAGCTACAGGGACTACCCGCCAAGTAAGTGGTTATAATATTGAACGTTTCGTGATCGATTATTAAATTCTGATGAGCTGAATCTCTTATAATTTCGATATTTATCCAACAATTATAGACATTCTGATTCAGTAGGTACTTGTGGAAAAACTAACAATCTTGTAATAACTGTTTGGCCATAACTTACTTGGTTAATAAAGGATTCTATTTCATCATACATATAGCATAGATACGTTTTTTACAAATTAAGTTGCGGGAGGTATTTATTTTTGTTTCAATATTGTGTTATGTTAAATATAATAGATTGGCGGTCCGCCCACGTGCCAAACAAACCCACCACCTTTTGTTATTATCTAAACTATTCGTATGCTTAGCACAAGCACTTTCCTTTTATTAAATTACAATAGAATAATAGAATTTAATAAGCTGAAGAATGGGAGAAATTTTGATGTTTTCCCGAAAATTTCCTTCACGAGAAAAATCTTCAAGGCCTCATTTTTCGTATTGGAATTTTATAAGTCAAATCTGAATAGGCCAGCTAATTGAATTATATCAGCTTTCACACTTGTAAATTAAATTCCCTACCAAAATTCCCAATATACATAAACACGATTTCTATAATAATAATGAATGTCAGTATTTTATTGTATTTTTCTCTATAAATATTTATAACAAATAGCATTTATTTGCTCCAATTAAGCAACAAATAAATCTCAAATATACATGTCTGTGGAAAATACTGGGTCGCAAGAGTGACGGTTGCGAACCAAGTATTTTAAACACTTATTTCAATTAACTAAAACGTTTTGTTTGTTCCACCGATTTTGCTGTACATTTAAATATAAATGTGTCCTCAAACGAAGATGTGTATTTTGAAGATATATTTGGGTTTTGTCATGGGCTCTATAAAATTTTATATAATAAAAATAACAGTCTAGTAGTCTGTCTGTTATAATATAGTAGTAACGTAGTCAGTATATTAAATTGTAATATTCTTTAAAACCTTTATTTATGAAGTGACTCAGGGTTGGCTTTAATAATAAAATAATAAATGTAAACACAATCTATCTTTTGATTTAATTTGTTTTTAACTTATCAATCGTCACTTCATTTATAACGTTAACCTGCGTGCGCATAAATTCACTTGATTTTGTTATCATAACTCAATATTATTTCAATATCAGATAAGTAAAATCGCGAACATCATGTAGAAGGTAACAAACTTATTATTTAAATAATTATAAAATATTTAACGAAAATAAATTAGCTTCAAAAATGTAAGGCACCTTGTATTTACGATTTGCTACGAAGACTATAACAGTATGGATGAGACCCAAAAATATATTAATTAAATGTATGGGCTAATAGTTCTTGGTACTAACAGAAACTAAATAAAATAAATCTTCATTTATTCGTTAAAGCTTTCACGGGTTTTCAGAACATACAATCCTAATACCTGTGGATTCCTCTCTAAGCACGTTTTTAAAAATGATTTCGAATGAAAAAAGCGTATTTATATATGTTATATATAAAGTTGCCTTGTCACAATTTTAGTAAACAAACTCCTCCGAAACGGCTGGACCAATTCTTATGAAATTTTGTGTGTATATTGGGTATCTCTAAGAATTGGCCAACATCTATTTTTCATACCCCTAAATGATAAGAGTAAGGCAGAACAGTGTTCGCGGGGTCAGCTAGTATTATATATAATTTAAAACATTTGTCTATGTACAAAAATTGTCCTATTATGATATTATAGCAAGCGATAGCGAACTGTACTACTACTGATCGATAAAGATATGCTTTTCTATCAACACTCCTGTTCGGAAATTAATGCAGAAATTAAACAAGCAATTTAGTAAAGATGAAATTTATTCGGCCAAGGCACCCACTTAATTGACACGAAAAAGAAACCAAACCCAATACAATGTCGTGATTCGGGAGTAAAATCAACATAAGCTGAACCACATTAACGCTCGCAAACATAATATTAACTCAATATTTATTTAGCTAATTTATATTAAGCGCTTGATGTTAGCTTTTGCAGCAATGAAATCAATTTTGTATCGTTCCGCTCGGATATTATTAACATATGTAATTGTTGTTCGTGTCTTTTGTGACTTTAGATTGAACGGGATTATAATTAATTAAGGCAAGACATGATTTATTGTGGACATAAGTAATATTTTAATACAACGATTGAATGTATTGCGATAATTTCATATATATGTATGTTATTTAAGGCAGTATTTATCCTTAATCATGTAAAGGTATAGATTGTAGAATCTTATACAAAGTATCTACTTATTTAAGGAAGAGTCTAGCACTTATTGATGAAATGGTTGTTATGTTTTACTGTATTTATACCGGATTTTACGTTTTCATGTGATAGCGGTTACTCATACCAAGTTACATCGTAAATTTTTCATTTTTAAACACCATTAATTCTGTTTTAAAAACACCATGCAGTCTGTTTAGAAATATGATGCAAGTTCTTAAAAAAAACTTTACTTATGCTTAATGAAAAAAAAAAAAATAACCATTAAAGCAATAATAATGTTTTGCGTTCTTCCATAGATTCCGGCAACATATCCCTGGATTCAGCATTCTGCGCGCTGATGGCTTCATCACCTCTTCTAGAATTAAGCAGCATATTCTTCTTTTTCGTGCCGGCTATTCTCATTCTATGCTTGTATGTTACAATGGGATGTCATATAAGGTAATTCAGAAATGTAATTCTTTTGATATTGTGCGCTAATTGTTTGCTCAGCTAAAAACTTTTTTTCTTTCTTTGAACCAAACTGTCGTGGTTGAAATGTGATGGACAAGACTATATGTACTACACAGATTTATTTCTGGACTTTGATGTGCCTAAGATTATACATATGAAGTTATTGTTAATGAAGTTTTTTACACAATTTTTTTGTGGATCAATTTTGTCTTAATTTTATGAATAACTACTTTATAAAACGCTTTTATCACTTGGGTATCATATGAAGCTTTACATAATAATATAATAAATAAGGTACAAAAAAACAGTTAACGACCTTTTATACCAATGTCGTAACTACCGAATATACTTATAAAATTTCATTTAAATCGGTCAAGCCATTTCCAAAGAGCATTACAACCCATAATGTGACACAAGAAATTCAAATTCAAGTGTTATACATTTATACTAAAATTTTCTGTTCATCGCACCTTTGAATACTTATTATGTCATAACATATTATATAGAATGAAGCAATTTGCTTGCTCAATAACTGAATTAAACGTTAATTACCATTACGTAGATGGAAGTATTATCGGTTGTAAATTGCGAAACGCTCTGCCTCTAATGGAAATTTAGGACGTTAATATCTAGAAAAATGTAAGCGTATTTTTTACCATACTAGCGCAATTGTTGCAGACATGCTAAAACAAGCAAGTATTTAAATTTATTTAGTTTTCATATTCTTGTGTCTGTTAATATTTTGAAAAATTAATAGTATTCCTATTTTATATAGACAGCTTGAATAGCTTCAAAATATAGCATATCATTATATTTCACTTTTATGTACAACATTTGTAGTATAGTTAGATATTCGTGATGATAAATTCATTCATATCCTAGCAACTACATTCTGTCGGATATCATATAGTTAATCCTTAATAACAATATAATTTAACCAACACTGCCGTAGGTATATTGGCGCTAAAATATTTTGAGACGCCGATTTCATTTGAGGCGAGAGTGAATTAGATTGATTGGTTAATTAACGACTGAATTGGCGAGGATGGAATTGACGTTAAAAGCAATCAGGATAATGAAGACGTTTTTTAATGTGACTCAAATTGACAAAATTAAAAAAAAATCTTTAATTTAATGTGAGCAAATTCAGTCACATCACAGTGACAAGAGATTGTCATCTGGGTGAATTTCTTTAGTTCTATCAAGGGTTTCTCTCATTTCAATGTTTTGCATAAGCGCCTAATTGGTGAATAATTAAATGCTTTTCTGTGATCCAGTAAAAGATGCCGTCTTTCTGTCCCGCTGTGGAAACGTACTAATAAAAGAGCGAATATTTACATTCCTATTGAGTACATATTTGTAGAATATAGATCTATTATACGCTTTTAAACGGGCAACGTGCTCTAATTAATTTCTGGTCAACATGTCCCATCAGGTAAAAGCAAAGTTGACTTTATAATGTTCCAGCTCCTCGATAAAACTCATTCCGAGGTAAATAAAGGCCTGCCCCGTGTGGAGCTTGGCGGTTCTTGTTATTGACATTTACCAAGTTAAAGAGAGTTAAGGGTCGCATGTGTACTTTGTCTGAAGGCCGGTACTCTGGTGGCTGGGAAAAATGAGTAGCTATCTTTGTTGAGATAAATATTAAGTAGATAACAAACGCTCCCGTTTGTGAGATAATTAAGAGACATTTTTGTGTTTGCCTTGAGTTATTCGGGTAACTGGGAAGCTTGTGGATATTATATAGAGTAAAATTAATCCTTCCTTTTATTATAACATAAATCTTTCTCTGTATAAATGTTTATTGATGTTAACTGAGTTTACTTCAGACATATAAAGCAAAGCACATAACACTTGTAATATCATGTACAAGTCCTTTGGAATGTCATGTCTATGATTAATATGATCCAACAAAAATTGTGTTTTTTTTTGTTTTATTAACATAATGCAGGATTTTATCAAGAAAATATTAGAGGTCCACCATTTTAGACTCATTAACTAGCGGATGTTTTATGTCCTCGTGTATAGGTCAACCCGAATGAACAAGAAGAGCAAAGGTCTGCTGAATGGTCAGATTCATGGAGAGACGCGGCAGGCGAAATCTAGAAAAGCTATTATCCGAATGTTAGGTATGTAATTTGGTTCTTGGATTTCGTATAATGTAAGTTACGAGCTGAGATGTAGAAATTGATAATTGTGATAAGTTTGTGGTATGAGATCTCTTAATTTAGTATTTAAAATATTAACTATATTGAAGCATATGCATGCATTGAGTTTTCTATAGTATGATTTGAGTTGTTGAGTTGTCTATAGCATATAGCTATCGTCGTAGTGGCCGTATACTCAAATAATACCTGGGATTAGCGTTTCCAAACAATCAAACTCTCAAGCTTTGCATTATTATAGTATGGGTAAATGTTTTATATGTTATCTAATTATATACATTTGAATTGATTTTAAATTGCAGTAGATCCATACCTACTTCACTAATTGAAAATTTGATAAAGTGTGTACGAATGTAAATAATTTACTAATGAATGTTTAATGTATAAGTATAATATCGCCACGAGGTATTAGAAAATACTCTGACGTTCTGATACCAGAGTGAATCTGAATTCTTTTACGCTTTAATACGAATATTCTTATGAAGCGGTTCCACAAATAACATTGTTTATAGCGGCTTCTATCAAAGAAACTTCACGATACACTGCAATCATAATATTCAAGGTTGTGCTTATGTTTTTGAAGATTTGTTCAAGAATTTCTCTACGAAATATTATAATTTGATCATTCCGTTCAATAGATAGTTATATCGGGGCCACCCGCAGTACATACTAGTGATGTCGTATTTGTTAACGCGGCATAACTACGACCACCCTGTAT
>NC_052128.1:3969964-3985036 GCF_012273895.1 Zerene cesonia | reverse complement strand
GCACTTATTAAAGACGTTTAAATAAAATCTTGTCTTTTTAAAAAACGTCCTTCGGTCCGTCGAAATTTGAGTAGATACACAACCAACAATATCTTTATTTATTTATTTTCCTGGTAGTTGGTACATGATTATTCATATGTGTTGTACTTAGGAATATGATCTTCATCTGTTTGTTTATTTGCCGTTCACATCAGTGTGTATGCCTGCTTTTGATTTCTTATATTGTATCTGTTATGGTTAAACTGAAAACACGGTAAGATTGCATTTTGACGAGCTAGAATCCTGCGAGATTGTAATCTGTCGACAGATTGTGACATGTAATATTGCCTGATATTGTACGCAGTATGCTTACAATTTCATGGACTATTTTTCGGTAATTAAAATTATATAAATCACTTCCCTGTTGTAACACAGTCGGTAGACTAGTACGGAGGGAAGTCTTATCCTTCACATTTCTAATAATTGCTGGGTATAATAAGACATTTTACTTGAAATGCATGTACAATTGTAAATTTATAATTTACAATAAATATTAACATAAAATAAAATCAATATGACATCGTTAAATTGTAAATAAGATATTGATAATGGATTAGATTGCACATTGTACAGATCACAATTTGTCGACAAATTACAATCTCGATGACATAAGTGGCAAAATGGTAAGTAGTAATATAAATGTACCATGCATATAGCAAGACAGACATTGTTTTAACCATAGAACTTATAAGAGAATAGATAAGATTTCTTTTCTTGCAATATATTACTGTACTATCCTCGGCACTCGCGACTGAATCGTAAATCCTACTAATATTATAAATGCGAAAGTTTGTAAGGATGTGTGTATGTTTGTTGCTCTTTCACACAAAAACTACTGAACCGATTGCAATGAAATTTGGTACGTAGACAGCTGGACAACTGGAATAACATATAGGCAACTTTTTATCTCGATATTCCTACAGGATACGGACTTACGTGGGTGAAACCTCGGGGCACAGCTAGTGAACATACTATGCGCAATCGATCGCTTAGTTTAAGATGGTAGCTATAAATTGAAAGCAATGCATACTACATATTTAATCTTTGTGTCAATGTGTCAATTTTGTCAACAAGCAGCTGTACATTATATGTTGAAAACGCCCATAGTATGAGCATTTACAAATGGGCACATGGCCCTTCTGACCTCTTTTATCTGTTCTGTGGGTCTAACGATATCCGTTACCGTCATTTGCTAAAAGTTACAGCTTTGTAAGTCACTGACTTTAGTAATTTACTGACTTCCTCAATGAGGCAGTTGTCTAGACATAATTGTATTACAATATGGGCTTTTTTATTATTACTAATCTTGCAACTTTGTAATACAAGTTATTAAATGACTAGCTTACCGCCCGTGACTTCGATCGCGATGGCTCCCATTATTGATGTTTCTTAGATTTTGGAAGAATATAATATCTCGTGAACTAATTTATTTTGAACAGATTTGTAATGTCATTTTAAAAGTCTCATCAAAACACACTTTTCATTACATAATAAACGCGAATTTATTTTTTATCCACCGGTTTCAACTATGGATAGTCTTATTATAAGTAGATCCTTATACATATTCTTACTACCATATAAAATTAGGCCGAATTTAATTTATTAAACCGAAATCTGCCCATTGTTTTCTACGTAATTGACACATGTTGCATAGTTATTACTCTTTTTAAAGAATGCAAATGTACAGAAATTTGGTTATACTGGTTATTCTTTTCAACCTACTTCAATAAAGTTAACAATTCGACTGCTATTTTTTGTGTTTGTTTGTTCATTATAAATTAGCTGGTTCCAAGTTGGTCTAGTTTAGAGAGTTTGTGAAAAAAACCGTAGTTTTCTGTCAAAAATAATTATAGTGTATGTATAAATTACCATTTTCTGAATAACATTTTCCTCCCTGTTCACTGCTAAAAAGAATGAAATACACATAATCATGGAACAACAAAGGAACATGCTTTATGCTGAATAAAAATTTTCAATTGGAATCGGTCCTACTATGATTCTAAAGTAACAAAAATTATCCTCTTTGGTATAATTTAATAGTACTTATCGTATCGAGTAAGCATTGAAATTAGCATAGCTCTCAGAGTAATTTAACATTTTGCAAAATTTCAATTTGTTCACATCGCTACAAGTCGACTGGCCAGGAAATTTATTGTTTCGAATTACAGTTAAGTATTTCAGCATGTTTTGATTAAATAATACGAGAATAATTTATAGTATAATCCGGCGTTATAAACTCAAATGTTTATTAGGATGGATGGACAAGCATTTATTTCTATTTCGTGCAAAAGCAAAAGATATATAGGATCTGATTTATATCAAGATCAGATACCGATAAGTCTGAATTTACATGTATCCTTTTTCTTATCTAGGTATCATGCGGAGCTAGTGATAATTCCTATCCTTATAGGTAATATTTTTTAGTTACTTTGAATTGAAAATATTGCGTTGAAGAAATTCAGAGGTTTCAGAGATACGTGGTTATACTTGGTAACGTAACCTGGGTAACACCCATGTTGCTAAAAACATTGACAATAAGCATGAAGTTATATTTTAACAAAAGATGACAGTAAACTATTTATTAGGGTAATTTAATATTTTGATTGTTTTGTGTTAATAAAAAAAAAAATGCAAAGAAGATTACATTTTAAGAACTATTTGTTATATGAAAATGGTCCAACGAGCATGTAGATGGCCTGGTGGTAAGGGGATACCTCATGTAGATATCTACAGAGGTCTGCGAAGATCAAAATCTGTTATTATAAATACAAATATAAAAGTTTGTATAGTCCTCGTGTCGTGTCCTTCTTTGTATATCAACACGGATCGGAAGATTCACCTTAAGTACAACACATATACACATCATTACATAGTATAGAACAAAGTCGCTTTCTCGCTATGTATGCTTAAATCTTTACTACTACGCAACGGATTTTGATGGGGTTTTTTTTTAATAGACAGAGTAAATCAAGAGGAAGGTTTATATTTTTAATAACATCTATTAAACTACACCGAAATAACGCGTACGAAGCCGCGGGCAAAAGCTAGTTGTGTATAATACAAAGAGAATACAATATACAAACATAGAAGTGTGTGCGTAGAACCAAGAGGTTCTGAATTAGCTATCTGCTTAAGATAAGCATTTCGCCGTGGCTCTGAATAAAATCAATCAATGAAACCCTCCCTCCCTTTACCCTCCCTTTAGGTCCCATCGAGGAAAAAACATATACATCTCGGTTAGCTTTCTATAAAGGTATAATAAACAGTAAGAATGTCAACCATTAGTAACTTTTCCGTTTTCCTGTACCTAACCTACTGAACTACAAAAATGTGAGGTCCCAATCAGCTTTACTTTGATGGTTTCTCGTTAAGATCTTGACCGATCCTTGCCTCTTCCGAATCATAATATATTGCGGCCGCCCTTTAAATTAGGACCTTAATTATGTAATTTACGTAGGCTTGCCAATCATGTAAAGGTTTATATAAAATCTTGATAATTTTTGTATTTTAGTCTTGTAAAATCAATGATTATTCTTTTTTAGATTATTATCAATGATTCTTTCGAAAGCGCGTGAAGAAAGCGCTTGAAGCGTTGCGACGCTTTTACCTTGTAACTTGACTGTGACTTTATGGTTATCCCTCTATAATAAAAGCAACTTAACTGATTTTGATTTAACTTGCGGTTATCAATCCGAGAGACTTATAGTTTTTGGGCTGTGCGTGGATGAACATACAAACAAATATAACAGTTATGAGATTTGGCGCACGTGTTTAGAGCTTTGATTACATTAACATATCTAAAATATGTGCAATTCTGTCATATTACATATAAACGTCGAATCAATGATCTCATTTTTGAAATTCGTTCAATAATACATAGTTACCTTGTATATCAGCAGAAAAAAAAAAACAATATAAAGCTGAAGACATTAACACAACGATAGATTTTTCAATTGTACTTTTAATTATAAATAGTAATCGACGTTTAAAAACAGATTTTCATTTGAGTTCTTCCATATTCCTGGTGAAGAGACGATTTCCTTTTCTATTAGTGACAATGACCCAATTACACGATTGCAATTACAATTTTTATACTACTTAGTGTCCCGACGTTCCATTAAGATTCAAAGACAAAACTTCTCTATTTTAACAAATCAACAATATTACATTTCATATGAATTATTTATAGCTAACATAAACTACATATTTCATGAACAACCTAAACGTTGAAATTGAAAGAAAAGTAAACTGCTATCCTATCCTATCCTTCTAATATTATAAATGCGAAAGTTTTTAAGGATGTGTGTATGTTTGTTACTCTTTCACGCAAAAACTGTTGAGCCGATTGCAATAAAATTAGGTACATAGATAGCTGGACAACTGGAATAACACATAGGCAACTTTTTATCCCGATATTCCTACGGGCTACAGACTTACACGGGTGAAACCGCCGGGCGCAGTTAATATTTAATAAGACTACAATCAAGATAATAATGTTGATCTGTCTTTAAATTACTCTGGTTAATTAACAAAGAATTTGTGAAACCTGTTGAAAATTCAAGCACTGGGTCTATATTGACTTTGTCAAATAAATCAACGAGATAGCGAACATCATACCTTGCCTTAGTTTTAGTCAATTTTCATTAAGGAATTCGAAGTGAAGGTTAAATTCATGAACTTAGTGGAATAGAAAATTCTTATCAATGTTGCGGCTTAATCAGAAAGTTTCAGACTCATTTCAAATTGAAAGGTAGATATATCTATAGTCTACATAGATAGCTTGTATACTTCCAATTTATTTAACACAAATTCACCACTGCTTAAAAAAAACAGTGAAGACAAAACATCGTGAGGAAACCGGCATGTCCGAGAATCAAAAGTTGGACGACATATGACATCTGCCAAGCCGCACTTAACCAGCGTGGTGGATTATACCCCCGAACCCTCATAGGAGGCCTTTGTCCCAGCAGTGGGAACATATATGGGCTGATGATAATGATGTGTTTAAGTGGTCAAAAGTTTGAAATGAATATAATATGAGTTAAAGCAACTGTTTCTTTGTTGCCGTACCTCCAGATAATATCTTATACCGTTAAACGAGCAATTCTTGTATATATATATATATATATATATATATATATATATATATATATATATATAATTGGAATCTCGGAATCGGCTCCAACGATTTTCATGAAATTTAGTATATAGGGGGTTTCGGGGGCGATAAATCGATCTAGCTAGGATTTTTTTTAGAAAATGTCATGTTCGTGTTTTTTTTTCCTGACATCTATTGGTGAATAATAATACTATTTTGCTTCGTAGATAGCTGGACAACTGAAATAACACATAGGCACTTTTTATACCGATATTCCTACGGGATACGGACTTACGCGGTTTCAACCGCGGGTCACAGCTAGTGGATTATAATAAACAATTGAACCAACTTCTACTCAAACGCGGAAAAAGAAATTTATATAAACTATAAGCGCTACCCCTCATCCATTTGTAGACGGTGCTAGCTAAGTCAGCCAATACAATCATAGCACCTCCTTTTCTGTGTAGGAAGTCGATTAAAAATAGGACCAAATGTCAACAACTTCCTATCAAACACAAAAAGAATCACACAAATCGGAGAGAAAAGAAAAAAAGTCCAGTCGAATCCAGAACCACCTTCCTTTTGGGGAACCGTGTCGGTTGAAAAATAATCCTTCAATTGGCCATCGACAATTTTCTCTCCGAGAATAGATTGCTACATTAATTATGGTTGCGACTTTTAGATTAGGACTGATTTTAATATTTAATTATTTGATTTTAACTATTTAAAAAAAACCTATACTCATATGATATTATTAAGGTATTGGAAGTTTTAAATTATTTAAATTGATTAAGCCCATCTGTCTCATTTTATGTAGTGTTAAATTCCCTTACATTCCTCATCTTTTTAATCATGCATAATTATGCTTATTAATGCGAAAATGCGAAAGTCTGGTTGTTTGATTTGTATATCTGAAGTTAGTTAAGAGACTATAGAATGATATACGCTACTTTTTACCGCGGCGTAATATCCAAATTCCTCCACAACAATTCCACAGTCTCCCTTCCATAAGAATTGTCTTTGACCACGTGCTGAAACTTCAGATAACAGACATAGATATATGATAATAATGTAATATATTCAACAGTGGCCGTGGTGATAGCTTTCTTCGTGTGTTGGACACCGTTCCACGTCCAACGCCTGTTCTACATCTATGGGTACAGTCTGCCGCAGTTCCATGTGATAAACGAGCACCTCTTCAATGTGGCTGGTGCACTGTACTACGTGTCGGCGACTGTTAATCCCATACTGTATAATGTTATGAGCGCAAGGTAAGTTGAGTTGTGATGTACTTATTTGTGACGTTTTGTATTTATATGTTAACTAGCTGCACGCGGCAAACGCTGTTCTGCCTTACTCTGATCATTTAGAGGTACGAAAAATAGATGTTAGTCGATTGTCAAACATACCCGATATGCGCACAAAATTTCATAAGAATCAGTCAAGTCGTTTCGGAGGAGTATGGCAACGAAAACTGTGACACGAGAATTTTTTGTATTAGAAGATGAAGTTCAAGATTCAATATTCTACAGGCATTTTTATGTGTGTGTGATTTTATCTGCCATAGCTTATCAATCGATATTTATAATAAGCACATTTAGGGCTAATAGGAAGTATAAATTCGATATATTAGTAAACTAGGAACCCAGCTCCGTCCGTGGTACATCACGTACAAATCTTATGCTGAAAGAATTTTTGAAATTAGTCCAGTGGAACCTGAAAATAGGGTCTTCGATCAAGTAACACGTCAGCTTTACTACTTAATATGAATTATTTAGTTATATGCGTATAAGAAATTAGTATGAATTTCAAAAAACTATTTTGAAGTACTCACTGTATTGATGTTATAACAACTGGTTATAACATTTCACAAGTGAGGGCTTTCGTACTCAAGGGAACACGAAAAAGCCATTGCTAGTAGAAATGAGGAAAACTATAAATAATGAAATAATACTACGTGAACCTTTCAAACATAATTTTGGTAAAAGATGCTTATTTCATTGGATTTTACGGATAAAAATAAATTGTAATTCAATTCGATTTTCAATGCCTATAAGAAATAAAATAAATGATTATATTACTATTAATTAATTAAAGTACATGTTACTCCCATAAACCTCATTTTATTTATATACAAGGTCAGGTATTCCTTAATAAAATTACGACTGTAGTGTTCACGTGTCACATTCGTTAGATGAGCACAATGAGAAGATTAAGTCTTTGTATGTACTAAAGACTAAATAAATATAAAACTTTATTGTAATCAAAATCACTGACGAAACGAAAATTATTGCATAAATGTATATACAGACGGGACTTACAGCAAATTCACTCAATCCAATCGTGATTGACATATGTTTGTTTTATTTATTGAATCAATTACAGTGAGACAAATATGTAAAGTATGTTCATAAATAAACAGCATAAAATGTAAACAAACAAGCTTGAATTGTTTTGGCGAACATAAGCATAATCTCTCGATAAGAAATACGTGAAGCGCTCGACGCTTAAACATTTTGTTATTGGCATCTGTCTGTAAAATGATTGATTTTTTCAGTTTTTTCAGTCAATTAAAACTACTTAATTAAATCTTTATTTACTTAACTTAATTAAGTAAACAACATTGACGTCTGTGAGGAATATTGCCTAGTGACGAAGATGATTGGATTTTGAGTTAACATAAATTATTCGAGTGTAGAAAAATGTTCATGAAGACATCTACTAGCTCAACGGTTAAATCAAATTTTGATTATAATAATACTGTGTGGCTTAATGTAACTCTTATCTTTGCATAACTAGCCTCCCGCCAGTGGCTTGCTAAATTTCTAAATTTCATGAAAATCGTTGGAGCCGATTCCGAGATTCCAATTATATATATATATATATATATATATATATATATATATATATATATATATATATATATATATATATATATATATATACAAGAATTGCTCGTTTAAAGATATAAAATATATTACTTATTGGTGTTTATTTTAAAATCTTTTTAATTTTGTTGATTCTCGCATTCAGTATTAATTCAGTAAAATCACTCTGCATCATCTAGATAGAGGCGATGAAGTCTTATATGCTTGGAAGGTATTTGCTAAGATTTAACTACTTACTGTAACCACTAGTCCCTTCCGAGACAGAGGGGTTAATGGAAATACCCTCCGTGATTTACCGATCAATGAACTTAGATTGCCTTTGGCCATTTAATTAGTATGCGATTTATATCTACTCCATTGCTGTGCAAGAGAATGCTACAAAATTCTGGTTACTATTAAGTGAAATGTAGTTATGTATTATTGAATAATGTACAATTATTGAAGTTTCATCAAGAAGTTTCTACAGACATTTTATACAAATGTTTTTGATAATAGAATCTCATTTAAAACTAAGCTAGCGCCATAACAATATTGGTAAATATTGAGAGAAGAATAGAATAGGGTGACTGGATGGATGTGTATCTTGTCATTGGTACAACTGTGAAATGTTCTACTATATTCGCCGATCATCTAATTCCAATCTTTGACGGTATGGAAGACGTGTATCGAATTTTGGCGTTTGTCAATGCAAACAGGCACCTGGTTGGCTACAAACTACGCTCGTTGTAATATCTTGGAAACGTGTTCATAATTTATTTGTGAATTAGTTGTAATTTTGAGCCCTTTCATATTATTATTATGCGAAAGTTGTTTTATTTGTTATAACTAAAACTTCTTTTTTTGTTATCTCTTTATGCACAACTAGCTGTTCGCCCAACTTCGCCCTTGGGTTCGCCAATGGTGCATATAAAGCCTATGTCACCCAGTGAAGTTGCAGCTTTCCAATGGTGAAAGAATATTTAAAATCGGTCCAGCTGTTTTTGCGTGAAAACGTTGTAACAATACCAATATACGAAAATTTACTCTTTATAATATTAGTATAGATAGTCTAGATTATTCCATGCATGTACATGAAAAAGCTGAAAAGTTTAATGCTGTTTAATCGCTACAGGCACTAAGGATAAAGGTTTTAATAGAGTATCTACACATGTTGTAGTGTATATGAAATGAGTACGTGGTCTATATCTAACTATTTGGAAATTCAGACTAGGTATTATAATTATAGAATGCAAGCATAACATTAAACTACAAAAAATATTAATTTCAGTTCAAGCCCAATAAAGCCAAAGCCCAGTTACACGTAGTTAAAAGAATTATTTTTTTAATTAAGTCTAAAAACTTTCAATCCCTACTAATATCATAAATGCGAAAGTAACTCTGTCTGTCTGTCTGTCTGTTACGCTTTCACGCCTAAACCACTGAACCGATTTTGATAAAATTTGGTATGAAGATAGAACTGAACTTAGGAAAGGACATAGGATACTTTTTATTGCGAAAAAAGGGTAGAAAGGGTTAAAAGAGGGGATGAAAGTTTGTATGAAAGTTCGTTATTATCAAACCGATTTTCATGAAACTGGGTATGAAGATGGAACTAAACGTGGGAAAGAACAAACCATACTTTTGAATTTGAAGAAAATATTCCTTACCATGTCGCGCGATATAAGCGAATTCTACGCGGGCGAAGCCGCGGGCGAAAAGCTAGTAAATGATAAACGAAAAATCTTATAACCTCACCCTATATCCGTTGCACTCATAATATTCATGTATAACTCATAGATATAATATATCATAAAACAAAAAACATTGTTTATATATGAAGCGTGTCTTGTATAAACAGCGTTGATGAGAAGGTAAAAATATATGGGTTGTCTTGGGAGCATTTTATCACCCGTATGTATTCTGGCTTCCTCTAATTCTTATGAAGCAATTCTTTGTATTTGCACCCACAAATTCGCCATACGATATCCGTCAGCTTAAATGTGCAAACAACATTACCTATATTGAACTACTAGCTGTAACCCGCGGCGTCACTCGCTAGGTACCACGCTACCTGGGTAAAAAGTAGCCTAGGTGCTAATCTATCTCTGTAGAAAACTTCATATAAATACGTATGAAGTTAGGTACAGAGGTACCATACAAACTTTCGCGTTTATGATATTAGTAGGATTTATCTTACTTGATTAGTATAAATTTATGTTTGTTATAAATATTGCGCTATTCTGCTTCCAATCCCATCTTAATCACATTATGAGCTTGAATCTGGATGAGGATGGATGGATATTTGTTTCCCTTTCACGGAAAAATGAGATGAATGATGATCAGATTTGTATATTATTAAGTACATACAGAGAAGGATTATACTTTCGGATATTATGAGCTAATAGTCTGTATTTATCTGGGCACCACGTGTGGAAAGCTGCGAGTTATAGAAAGTTTGGTTTGAGACAGAGCTTCATCTAGTACAGGTACAATTATATTCGTTGGCTTTATTATTAATATTTACTTTCCGTCTTCTTCCTTCCTTCCTCCTTCTATTTGTTCGTGTATTTAAGTTTTATTTTGTGATCGAAAGTAGCCAACTACGTCCGTTTCCAAATGCTGTCTCTGGTTCTTTCTCCGATTATTTTCATCAAAAACATCGCGTTTTTTTAGATAATATATACAAGCCGATTTACGTTCTTGGACAATAAAATTTTCTACTTGTCGCTTATGTATATCAGACTAGTATAGTATTATGTAATCTGTGGTACAGACATAGAGAGTTGTTGATTGAAAATGTTTGAATTTCTGGTTTACAACCTGCTGTACAGTGAGTAATTCAACTTCTAATTAAATGCGGAAAATACATTTTATGACAATAGAGACATTTCGTAAATTATGTCATATATCAATACGCTTAATTAATCCTTTGCACTATACAAATGGTAGTCCCACAATACTATCTATATCAATGATAATATCGCATTTTTTTGGCAATTCGCTCTAGAGCTCTTCGACGATGATTGTAAATATACTCGATTGAATGGATTCGACGTGAAACGAAAATGGTATAACGCTAAATTCGGTCGAGACTGGTTGGGAATATGAAATCTACAAAATCCATAGTAATATTAAAAACGAATTCTGTGTGCCTTTCATGTTTGCGCGTTTGGACCGCCAGCGGTTTTATATGAAAATTGACCTTTATAGATATACTAGCTGCGCCCCGCGATTTCACCCGCGTAAGTCAGTATCCCGTAGAAATATCGGGATAAAAAGTTGCCTATATGTTATTCCAGTTGTCCAGCTGTCTACGTACCAAATTTCATGGCAATCGGTTCAGTAGATATTGCGTGAAAGAGCAACAAACGCACACACATCCTTACAAACTTTCGCATTTATAATATTAAGTTTAGTAGGATGACGATATTAAGAGTATATCGGGCATGGGAGTCGAGCATGTTTTGGTATGAATTGGACCAGATCGCACCGGGGAAGGTACCACACTGGCATAGATATGCGTGATATAATAACATGTGAATGCTACTGTGTTTCTTTGAGAGTTGGGAGTACACAGGCCCGCATGCTTTTCCTCACTCTTCCCAGTCTATTCCCGCCATAATTCCTTTACAAGAAAAAAATCATACCCATAAAAACCGAGCAACGCCCTACTTCTGCATATTATAATGATCGCTTACCATTAGCCGAACCACAAGCTCGGTTGCCAATTAAAAATTATAACATTATCTACTTAAGAACAAAAACAAATTAAATAGACAGTAGCAAATAGTAACATTGTTAAATAAGAAACCTAAAGGGTATAAAGAGGAAAGCGGCTATCTCGGCACAAAGTAAAGCCCCAGGGTTTACGCTAGTTCTTCATAAATACAAATTAGTTTAATTAAGTATTTACGTTGCTACAAACGAGTCTAAACCTTTTAATTGTATTAGTTGAATGATGCAATTACAAACTAAAAATTATGTATTATATGTATCTTTAAACCGAAATTATAAATTGGTCAAGTCGCAAATAATTTTTATATATCATAACTATATTATTTCTTGTCTGTTGTGTGATCGTTTTAATTATAGCTTTCATGAAGGAATAACAGCTGTATGTGAAATTGATAAATAATATGGTGACGTCACACGCACTAGGGGCCTTTTAGAATCAGTCATGCCAGAAAATGAAATACACAAACATTAGAAGGTAATAAGACTTATTCAGTAGATATATTTTTACGTTGAATTCTAGTTTTTATGTGAATTTAAATTCGAATCGTTATCATAGATTCCATAGATGTCATCTATTGATATAAATCAAATAGGTACTTCTAAACAAGTACCGCCCCGCCATTTTCATTAATTATATATTTTTTTAATTTTCTTCTTTTTACGTATTTTTCCATAGGCTCAAAATTTTAAAGTTTTTACTAAAGATGATTAATTTTTCATTTCATTTTAATATGATTTAAATCACAAACTTTAAATATATACCTACTTGGAATATCTTATATTCTACGTAAGCCATAAAATACTCAGATATATATTTCTTTTTCTAAAAGACATTTTTGTTTTCAAAAAGTTAATTTTAAATAGACATTTTTATGCTCTTAACTTCCCAGAACGTTGTTTTGGGTTTCATATATATCTAGATAAACATATAGAAAGACACACGTTTAGTTATCGTTATAGTTTAGTTATCGAACACATTGTATATTATAATTAAGTAGATAATAGTAGTAGTGTTACATTCTCTAATGCAAATCGTTGGAGCCGTTTCGTGGAGTTTTTTGCTATTTTACTTGATGAATACATATATTTTAAAGCGGCTCCAATTTTCCAATTTTATTAATTAGTGGGTACTTATCCCAAATCCAACAACATATATAACATTCGCTGAAATGACAATGAAATTGAATGCAAAGTGCAAAAAATAGAGTGGAAGATAAGCTGAAATTTCATTGAATTCCTTTTATAGTATATCGGCTAAATGTTATTTCAATTTGCGTTCAATTATTTTAAATTTATGGTGCAAAATGCGAGACGTGAAGCGATATTTAAATTATTTATTATTATTGTTGGAGAAAATGTATAATTTAAAACTGATTTTTTAAAGGTTCTATGATTTATTTTTGTTTTACTTGATAATGAAGTGAAGTTTGGTTATTTTGACACTATCCACTCGCTCAGGCCTCGACCGGGTGCAGTTATTCTTATTATATATATTTAATTCTCCCCTTAAATACTCTTTCTATTAAAAAAATCCGCCTCAAAATCTGATAAGTAGTTGTAAAAATCTAATCATACATAGGGGCAAACAGCGCAAAGCATTGTTTTATACTAGGTAGTTATGTAACGATTCCGACGACCACTTCTGCCTTTGAAAGCGTACATCATTGATACAGTACTACAGGCCCAACAGAATCGAGCGAATATTAGGTACTTAACGTACATGAAATTTATTAGAATATTGATAATATATTGCCGAAGATATTCGTACAAGGTCGTTCCATTACTGTGTAATATATGTCTGTCTAAGTAGGTCTTGTCAACGCTCTTTAGCGTTGTTTTTAAAATCTCTTCCATAGTTATCAATATTACAGCTATTGTGTTGCAGAGAATGCCAAAATGGCTAAATTGTCAATCAATAACAGAACAATTTACCTAATCGCCTTTGCTAAATTGTTTGTCTATATTCATTTTTTGTTTCAGGTACCGTTTAGCATTCAAGGAGACACTCTTTTGTCGGAAGATAGATCGAAGGGGTTCCAGAAACTTCGATCAGTCCAGACGCGAGACAACCATGTCCAGCCTTACGAGAGTACGTTCCAGTTTTTACGGCGAATCGCGCCAAGCGAAGGTGGACTTCGTGAAAGACAATCACCGACCTTTTTGCATTGAAACGAAGGTAGACGAAGAAGTCATATTTTATTACTCCAATGACAACAAATCGATCCCAAATGGGCCAGAATTGGATCCAATAAAACTTGATAATTGAACTTCTTTCGGTTCTTTCGGTATGCCGCAAATTTGGAAGTTTCGTCCAGTGGCACAGCCAATTTATAATGTTGACTAAAATGTATAAACTCGATAACTTTATAATATAAATAATGAATAATATATAGTTCTTAGTTAATGTATATGACACAAGTCAGATGTTTCATTTTTAACTATATGTACCTATCTAAAATGTTAATGATATAATAATGTATGAAGAAACAAATAACAGTGTAAAAATAGTTAATAGTAAATATTATGTATATAATGATAACATATTTCCTGAATTTGTAGTGTTGTAATAAAACTAGTTTTTTTAATGAAGCTCTCTCATAACTATTTTATGTGATGTTGTGATGATATATTAAGTTTAAGAGAGACTCAATTTTATTAGTATATAGTCTTCAAAAGCTCACTAGTGACTTAATTGTTTGTTAAAGAAAATGGTTTGGTTAAAAATTTTCATCCTCTCTGTTACTTAAAATAAAATAAGAAACATTTTATATAGACATAGAACTGTGGGCGGAACGCTTAAATTAATGTACTTATTGTATGATGTTCATTTATTTCTATATTATTCGGTTTGATATTTAAACTAAATGTTCCTAAATTGTCACAAAAACGTAAAAACGCGACCAGATTTAGGTCTCGGAAAAGGGTATATATACAATATCTATATGCATATTTGCATTATATGCAATACATAAAAATACCTTAAGCAATCATCCCCGTCCTGTAGAAAATATTTATTCTTTTATTTATTTATTTATTTAATGTACTTTGTCTAAAGGGACATCATCCCGATCCATTCAGCTGTTCTGGCTTAATTGAGATAATGCTGACATACAAACAAACTGGTACACATACACTCGATCTTCTTAGTTTATTTTTAAACACCTATATAAACCTTTTATTTTGTTGTAGTTTAACAGCCGTCTGAGAGTCTCGTTCTATTTTTGTCAGTTGCCAATTTTAACGTCTCATAAAGAATATCAGCCTCATATCGCATCTATATAAAGCCTTTATAAAAATAATTGGACATCGCATCACACGAGATCTGGATAAACA
>NC_052128.1:3929250-3968964 GCF_012273895.1 Zerene cesonia | reverse complement strand
TAAAGAATATCATTTGCCTTTGAGCTTTTTACTTTGTGTGTAAAGTCGATATTCAGTTCGTAAATTCCTTTCAAGAGCCCTTTGACGAGGCTAATTGCCTTCATGCTGTAGAATCTAGTAATAAAAATGCATTATATTCTTGGAAAAATAATAGTATTAAAAACGCGATATTAACTTTGGAATTTTTGTATCTACCTGTTGTGAAGTGTTCTTAAATATGACTAATAAAAGTGCACTGTGCAAAACATAAATATCCTATATGTTAGTATAATATCATTCAGGTTGTCAGTAAAACGGGGCATTTAATATATATTGCCTTGTCTTGGCTTTTAATTGTTTATAAATTAATTTTTCCACGAATTGCGCCACGTCCATAGATAATTACAGCACAGTTTGCATAAAAATGAGAGGTCCATTATATCATAAATTTTAACTTTCCATATTCAAAAATAGGAGATAAGGATTATATTGATTGATTGAACGAGGTCTTTAGTGTTAATCCCGCTTGTGACCTACTAAAGAAATATTCTCATTTTGATTTCATTCATTGTTCCTTTAAACACGCTTAATGCGTATGCATGTGTGTACATGTGTACGTGTGTGTATGTGTACTATGAACGTAATAAATTTCAGTTTTAGAAATACAAGTTCCCAACATCCTTCTTCGCGAATATGAAACCTACGATAGACTCAAAATGATGTCTTCAGCTTAATCTTGAATAAAAATAACCCGTCATTTGCTTGAAGTGCGAATTTCAATCATTTTAGTTGATGGACCTTCCCTTGTAGATTATTCTAGCATATTTTTCGACATTCTCTACAAAAATATAAGTACCCGGTATTTTGTATAAGTATATTTAAGAAAAACTTTGTAAATATGAAAATGTATCGTGTGTGTGTTTTATAAATGTTTATGTATTAGTATGTAAGAGGATTATTGTAAATATGGATAATGTTGATTGATTGATGTTTATAAAATAAAAAATCGTTTTTGTCCGTACGTATGCTTTTCTGTTATTTTAATTAGAATAGTTCTAAATCAGAAATGAATTTATTTAACTCACATCATTATATTGATATTCAATAAAATAATGAAATCATGATAACATAATCATTTATAGTATATATATTTTAAATACATTTTTTATTCTAAGTAATTTTTTACAGCCAGGTTTATTAAAGACGTTGAATAGATTATATACGGAATGAAAATGAACGTATTTTTGTCGAACTTTCATTTGATATCCATTCATCTATCTGATAATTGATTAGGTAACATACATACATACATACATACATTACCTTCAAAACATTACCTTCATTCTATTGCAGTCGGGCATTAAAACTTAATTCAGTTTCGCAGTGAGTACCTAAGTGCTTACTAAAATTACTAAGTAAACAGTATACAATATTTAACCCGAGACAGTATTAATTTCTTGTGTATAATGTTCCAAAGTTACATTAGGTCAAATTCTACGAAATTACCAGACTGGAAAACAATTTATGGAATGGTTCATGTAAATTTCTATTTTGAAAGATGTAAATGTCATATACAATCAGGACAGTGTGTGTTTCTTTTAGAAATTAATTCTTTTAGCAAACAGTCTCCCCGTGACCACGCTCGCTGTAAAGTGTTCAAAACGTCGGGTTAATAATATAATTAATAAATCGCGTTTAAAATCCGTTAAAAGTTTTTAATTTCTAAATGTATAATACTCGCGTAAAATCAAACACAAGAAAATACTAGTGTGTTTCATTAAAAATAAAGTGTATTATTACTTCCATACTTGTTGCTGGTTGTTTAATTATATTTTAAGGAATTTTCAATGATACGAATTTCTTCACACGTGCCTGTTGCTCATAAATATTCATCTAATCTTCTACCCAGATGCGATCGCTTGATTAAGGGTGAATCTGTCAAATACGTTATGTTCGAAAATCGAATTTGAATATTTCTAGATTTTTTTAATGCCTGTCCTAGCAATCACTTTCTGTCAAGGATGTCCTTATCAGCTAAGGTTATAAAAATAGTTTACGACCTATTCTCAGATCACCGAGTTAGACTCTAGAGACAACACAAAAATTGTCATAAAAATCGGCAAATCGTTTCGGAGGAGTTTGTGTATAATCATAGCAGACCGATAAAAAACTAAGTTCGTCAGTGATAGACGCTGACACAATTATTTTATTTTTTTATATAAATACAGATTGTACAAGAATCCTTAACATCTGGAGGAAAATTATAATCAACGCAAACTAGTACTTATGCTGGTAATTATATGGCCACAGTACATTAATATAGGATCGGTTTAAAAGGAAGAAAACTTTATCATTTCGGTTCTTACGGCCCGTGATAATATTTGAATATAAATTGAGTAATATAGCGTTCTCATTTTAGTAAACCTACCACGGTTATTGCTTTATTTAAATAGTCTAATCAGAAAAGATTTTAAAACATACACTCTACTCCTTTCAATATAATTTAACATCAAACTTCTTAACACTGCAATAAAATATTCATAAGTGCATTAGCTCTGTCACACAACCGAAACGATTTACGAATAAATGTGATATTATTGTAAGAGCTACATTCATATTCAGACTAACGTTCTGTCCCGGCTTCGTCCGTGGTACATATATAGTCTTAAGCCTTCCTCAATAAATGGGCCATCTAAAACTGAAGGAATTTCTCAAAACGGACCAGTAGTTTCTGAGATTAGCGCGTTCAAACAAACAAACAAACTCTTCAGCTTCATAATATTAGTATAGATTATCTATAAGAGTGCATCTCATTTCCTTCGAGACTTCAGGCGGTAGCAAGTGTGACAGGTTATTAGAACTTATTTCAATATTACAATGGCGATTGCATATTCTGACTAAAATACTCTATTGCAATCAAACTTTCCATATAGCACACAGTACGTAATCGCGGTTCGTATTATATGTAAGTTATATGAACGAATGTTGGTTTATTACTGTCTATTTTCAAAGTTTAGTCTATAGTATGTCTTGAATTACCAGGAGTAAAACTGTTTTTGGTTCTGGTAAGTTCTAATTCTTAGATTCTTAGTTTTTTGGATTGCCTCCTTGGTACAATGGTTAACGTGTGAGCGTACAACCGAGGTGCCTGGGTTCGATTCCCGTTGGCGACTCACAAATAATGTCTTGGTCTTTCGAATAAAAAAAAAAAATTAAAATCCGCCTGCAGTTGGTTAGGAAAAAATTTTATAAAAAAATATAAAGTGGAGCATACAAGCATTTCCTTTATCTGAGTCGGTTGAAAACCTAGACCTAGAAATTCCTATCACTCCGATCGCAATCTGAAGACATAATAACTTAATCATAAAATTAAAGCGAAATGTTCTTAACTCCTGTACCTGTACCACGAAACACGCAACGACAGGACTTATCGAGCCACGAACGACTTTGAAAGAAATATTGTAAACAAAAGATGCGACTGACAGATAACAATCGCTAACTATCGCAGTGTAGCTCGCTAACTACAGCAGTAGTATTAAGTAGTATAGTGTTATGTTATCTGTGGTAATGGTCAGTTTCTTTATGTACATAAGATTTTTACTTTAAAGAAGGTAGCTGTATATTGTTACATTTATACTTATATTGATAAAAAATAAAATATATGCCTTCACCCAATCCCTTTTCGACACCTTAATCGACATTAATATGATTTACAAATATATCAACCTATTTAAAAGGGTACTTCACCCTTTTTATCTAAAAATTTAGGCAAAGGGTTTAAAAGGGACCCATTTATTCAATGTTTATTGGTGTCTATTATAAATTTTACAATAATTATTGTACTAAAACTCTATTAACGTTCAACGATTTAAGAACCTAATATAAAAGCTATTATTATATTTTTATTATATTTGATAATTCTTAAAATCATATATAGGTAGAGAGCACATAAATACCTTAGAATATTAAAATCACCAACAAATCGTTGACGAAGCTTCTAAATTGAGATCTTCATACGATAAATTTGCCCTGGTACTTAATTGAGCAACTGTCAACAATAAGCATATAATTGAAGATTTGAAGAGCTCAGCTGTGACGAAAACATTCCCTAAATTGTGTAAAGATGTATTTCTCACTATATAATACAAAAATACTTTTATTATTAAGAGCAATATTTTATAACAATATTGTGTGTATACAGGTGTAACGAATGGATAATGCTCTGGCTGAAGGCTTCTATTACATTCAAAGACGCTGTAGCTATGTAACAACTTCTTAATAAAGATCTCTGTAGTTCCATAATCTTTTTTTGTCTTAGGAAACAGGCAGAAAGACACAAAAACATATGACATTAATAACATAAATATACACGCATAATCGTGTACATCATTTTCTTATTTCAAGCACGTATATTTCTTGAAGAAATTAGCGCCCACACACCAGTGCCTGCACATATTAAAATCGGTTCAAACTATTTCGAATGGGGTTCATGATGCCATCTGCAAACTTCATAAATTTAATTACATATGCAAATGAAAACCAAGTTCCAAGAATTGCAGTGAGATTTCTGATGAGAACGCTAAATATTTCGGTTGAAATAAACCTTTAAAATGGCTGTATAAGAGTCACGTAGAAGGCATAATTGATTAAGGCAATTGTTGGGTGTTTTCGTAAAAAAGGAGAGGATAAGTATTTGACTAAATTGATTTGCTGATTCGAAATGCTTGGCCATGAGCGTAGCCGGTGGAGGGGATGGGGTGAATACCTGAATAGTGATGCGAACAGAGGAACTAGGGTAAAAAGGGACTAACATTCATTGCTACAGAACATCTCTATGTAATGGAGATCTATATGTGTTGCTAGTCGTAAGCATCGAGGCTTAAGAGATTATAGGAATCATTTTAAATACTTTAGAATAGATATTAAGTAGATGTATTAAATAGTAAAAATCCAAGTCGTATACAAAGAATCTTAATCTAACTTGACTTCGACGCCAAGAAATTGTATTTATTTAAGCATAGTACAGTTTAATTTTTTAGTTTTATAGCATTGAAATGCTTTATAAATGAGAAATTTTGAAAGAAGAAGAAGGGTTAGGCAAGATACGCAGGTTCGAATCCTGCCTCGTGATCAAATTTTTTCTATTCTTTCAAAATTTCTCATAGTACAGTTTTCAAGAAAAAAGCAGACATATCTTTCATGAGAAACAATAATAACTTTTAAATATATAATTCATGATATTTGATGGTATAGGGAATAACTTCCAAGTCATCGTTATCAATTTAACAGCCAATGATCCAGTTTTCATTTACCATAATTGAATTTAAGGGGAAAATGGCCTGACAAATTGTGGAAATTATTTCAAACATCAATTTTTGCTGCTAACGATAAAACATGACTAGCATTTTTATTTAATAAGCTAGTTGCATGCAGGTATTTCACATGTCGCAATTATAGAAGCGTTTTAAGTACCTACCTTTGTTCGTAATGGATAAACTCCAAAACTACTGGACCGATTCAAAAAATTCTTACACCATTAGAAAGCTGCGACTCCGTTTAGTGACATAGGCTATATATGAACCACGGCCGAAACCGGGGCAAACTGCTAGTACATTAATATAGTGTCCTCCCACATAATTAATTCAAATGAAGTTTGTTTCAAAATGATTCTATGTTATATAAACAAAAATAGCTGTTGTTAATTTTATATAAAACCATCACTGTTTTAAAAAGTTAACATATATGTTAGGAATTTTAACCAAAACAAGTTTTTTAAGTTAATTTATTCACAATAACTCCTGCTTCTTGTTAAAAATATGAATGTAAATTACTGGGTTCAAATTATAATTAACCATTGTTTATACTGTTGATAATTAATCAAAGGAACTGTCAAGTTAATTGAAATACTGTTATTGTAAATGAAAAGCAAAACATAACTCAAAGCGACCGTTAAATCTTACAATGTTTGATTCAAAATATTTACTAATTAATATTTCATTTCAGAGAAATTTCAACTTAAAGTTTACTCCATTTGACTCCACTTAGCCCTATTTAGTTTACAGGAAAGGGATTATATTAAAGGCCAAGAGGGTCTCGACCCGTATATATCAGGACAACATGCTTAAGTGATTTTATCTTATGCTTAAACATTCAGTTTAATATAGTCTAAATTATGTTCAACTTTTCAGTTTTAATGTCATTTTGTGACGTGTGTGAAGCGTTATTATATATTTCTACTAGCTGCACCCGGCAAACGCTGTTCTGCCTTACTCTTATCGTTTAGTGGTATGAAAAATAGATGTTAGCCGATTCTCAGACCTACCCAATATGCTTACCAAATTTCAGAGGAATCGGTCAAGCCGTTTCGGAGGAGTATAGAGACTAACATTGTGACACGAGAATTTTATATATAAGATTATATTTAGATTGGGCAATTAAATAATGAAACGATCGATTCTATAATTATTGATTGCGAATTCCACAGTAAATTTAGACTCAAACATTAAATATGTAATCATTTGCTAATGTCGTCCCATACTCGTGAGTTTAAGAATTCGTGCAATTGTCAGTGACTGGCATTTGAAGTTACGTAAATGAATTAGTATGGTTACCGTACCACAGAACAGATAAATAGCGTAAGAGAGGTCCTCATGGGCGGGACAGATGCGCAGGATATTTGAAACTGCTCATAATATTAACCTTTTCATATGTGTCAACATACTATGCCCTTGTCACCCTGTATGTTGACAGAGCGGCTCATTGACAAACGGTGATTATTTATTGCTTGCTAACTGGATGATCATTATACTCTGTGAATAATATGAGACACGTGAGTTGCGAATGGCGAATGTTAATGGGCGGTGGTGATCGCTTACCAGCAGGTGAACCACCAGCTTAGTTGCCTGATATGACAAAAAGAATCAGGAAAATCAATCAAGCTCTATACTCACTAAAAAAATCCATATAGCGGGTCTTTTTAGAATTAGCTAAGATATTTTATCAAAACACCCTTTGGAACAATGTAAGCGTAGTCCCAGAGTATGCAGTAACAAGCTTTAGCCAGATGTTTTCAAGAATTTTATTCGAGGGTCGGGATCGCCAACTACTCTTGGAAATGACACCCTCGTGGAAATTAAGCCGAATTTATTACTTAGGTTATCTGCTTAGTCTTTTAAGTTTATTTAGATACTAGATTTTTTATTAAGTGCTAGTCAAACAATTTATCTACTCTTGAGGGGTATAGTACTATCTGGTATAGTATTATAATATCTGTGCTACTATGCTATCTGTAGTAGAGGTAGTCGCTTTACTAGGAGTAGCCGGGTAGAATTGTAACACGTAGTATTCGGACACAGACATGATTGTCGTTTTGACATAGATGCAAATGTAAGAATTGGACCATATTAAAATGCGAGCACACGAGAAGCAGCAGCTTCCAAAAAAAGAATCATCAAAATCGGTTCAATTAGTTGTTTAATATTTATATAACAGTTTCTATTGAGATGATTAAGAACCATCATAACCAATACGAAACATTATTTCAATGATTACAATATTGTATCGATGGAACTTGCCATTTGATAAATTCAATTTTTAGTTTTATAGCATTGAAATGCTTTATAAATGAGAATTTTTTTTTAAGAATAAAAAAAATTTAATCAAGAGGCGGGATTCGAAGACGGGTCTTTTGCCCAAACCGTAGCAACGCCTAGCCTCCCGGCCACCCGTGATCCCGTCACAGTAATCAAGTATCAACTCGTTATCTGAAAAAGTGTATCTGCACGGCACTCAATCCTCCTGGAAATTTAAATTTGTTAACATAAATAAACACATTTCAGTACGGGACTTACATCAATAATGTAACTTAAAATAAACAAATATAGGTTGCTTTCGCTTGTCGTATTTTTTCAGAGGAAAATTTTTTTGTATGGAATTATCTGAGTGTAGTCCCGTTTTGAAGGGAATCTAATATATTATAAAAAATTGCTGTCTAATATATATATAAAGTTGCTGTCTGCAATTCTTGCCGAACCAACTTCAACATATGACACTTCGCTAATACATTCAAAGTTGTAAATTAGTATATCTAATAAAATAAGAATACTAAAAGAACTCAAAAAATAACGGTGACATTTCTTTTAATATTTTTTAAAGTACCATGCATACCTGTAAGGATTTCCAGTACATTGATTCATTGGAAATAAGTATTTATCCGTCGGTTTAGTAATCATGACCAATTAAAAATTATAACTACACCAATTTTGTGTGTATGATCAATGTTATGGTAACAACGCCATGCTACAAGAATCTTTTAGCACGAAATAGCAAAATTCCTAACTAATGCGCTCATGTGTAGAAAGTCCCTTCTTGACAGATCGCTGAGTGTGTCGTTTCATGCAGATGTTTCCCTATTCACAATAATGTTTACTTCCCAATCCAATAACCTACATAAATGAATAACGCAATCGTAATTTCCTCAGCCACGAAATACACTATATGCCTACACTATATTTTGAATAAAATAAGGTTAAGTTTAACAAAAAATAGAAAAGATCAATTGAACAGCTTCATGCTTAAAACGGTGAAGGAAAACATCGTGAGGAAACCGGCATATCCGAGAATCAAAAGTTCGACGACATGTGACATCTGCCAACCCGCACTTGGCCAGCGTGGTGGATTATCGTCTGAACCCTCATAGGAGACCTGTGTCCCAGAAGTGGGAACATATATGGGCTGATGATGATGAACAGCTTCGTTCCTAAATTCGCTGAGGCAATGGAGATTATAGCATCATCAAACCTTGTTTTACACTCACGCCACTCTATCAGAATCATCCAAGTGCCAATAGACCCTTCCCTTGCCTAAGACTTTAGCTATACCTTCGATCAATATAATAAGTACTTATAAGTCGATACATCATTTTTTAAATTAATAAAATACAGAATCATAATGCAATGTGAACGTGAGCAAAACTGCAGGCGGAGAGCTAGTGTATGTGATGTAATCTGGCCTTCTTGTGCAACCAAATGGAAGCCACAAGCCGACACTAATATAAAATATGTTTATTTTCCTAAGAACTTTACTATCGCTAAAATATTTTTATGAGCTTACGGCAAACTCGTGAAAACAACAAAAAGGTGAAAAGCAATAAATAGACAGCAGTTACTGGGGCAACAAATAAAAGAACAGTATTCAGATTTGAGGGCATTTTTGTTATTATTAGAAATTGTCTATATGTCAACGAATTTTATGAGATAGGTCGCAAACAATTTACTTCGATTCCTGCTAAAGATGCGACGAAGACATTATAAATGGTTTATGGCTTTAAAGCCTTCACTATGTTTAAATTCTTATCATCAAGTTACATAAGATAATTGAGTTACTGAGACATAAATACTTTACGCGCGCTTTAAAAGCATGATTACTTTATGGAGGGTAGAGGTTATAAAGTCAAAGGCTTCTTTTCATTGAATTATCTTTCCAAATATATTTTTTTTTTGTACATTTTAATGTAACCTCCATACCTAATTAATTTTTAAATTTGCAAAGCTGATCTACATTTCATCAAAAATGTCTTCCTTGACAAAAACAAAAATCTACCACCCTACAACCAGCTGTCTTTATAATTTTCGAAGATAGATAATTTTTGTCAGTTACAGGAGTTTTTTGTCTGAATTTGGGAGCCCGCTACCAAATTCAGAAACATAAATTCAAACTAACGAAAATGAGTGAGAAAAACATATAAGATTTACAAAGTCCCCACAGCTCTACCCACTAACGGAGCTGCAGCTACTATTCACATGCAGAATAATAATTTTATCTGAACCAACAAGTTATCGGATGGAAAGAACTTAGATAATATGAAAAAATACATCAAAGCCATAACTCAATTTCGTAATTCAGTACGGAAGGAAAGACCGTAATAAATTAATTTACTGACTAGAATAAACTATTGTGTTCTGATAAAGTTTAAATTTAATGTCGTTGATATTTTTTATTATTAGAATAATACATAGTATACATATTAGGATTGAAATTATATGTTGGTTCCTTATTTAAACGTATAAGAACGAGTAAGCGAACAAATGTTACCATAACAGGATAAATTCCAAAGTCAAAAGTTAGTAAATCCTTTGATATTTATTTCAATTTTTTTTTATATTCATTTGAATGCTATTATTGCTGAAAACTATTTGAGCTTTGATGGACCAAAACTTTGTATTCAAAGTTATGAATTTTTTTACGATTAATAATCAGTAGTTTCACAGTCGAAAAAAATTTGAAATATGCGTATAATAGGATCGATTGCACAAACTATATGAGTCGTGCAGTTTTTGATTTTCCAAGTTTTTTTTAATAACATCATTGGACACTAAAATTCAATGAAACAATTTTCAAAAACGTTATAATAATATATTGAGTTTCTTATTTTGAATAATTTATATGATCTTATATATACAGTTCTTATATTACTGCACAAAAATAATATTTGACAGGTTAATGCATAGTTACTAGTTAATATTTCAGATCTCGAATATTACATTTTGTTGTAGTTTTTTTAAGACAGTTCAATATTAAAACTAACTTTAAATAAGTATTATCTAACATTTGGTTCATCTGATTGTTTGATAAACATTAAAAATTTATATAAAAAATTAATTTGGAAATTTAAAACTTTTTAACGGATTTTAAACGCGATTTATTATAGACTCAGTCTCCCCGTGACCACGCTCGCTGTAAAGTGTTCCAAACGTCGGGTTAATAGATAATAAAATGAATAAATCGCGTTTAAAATTCGTTACAAAGTTTTTAATTTCTAAATGTATAATACTCGCGTAAAATCAAACACAAGAAAATACTATACTTAATTTGTTTAAAATATTTGCATTAACAATCATCGTACTTTGTTTTAGGTTTTAGATGATTTATTTTACAAATAACCTAGACAAATTAAAAAGTATACATATACCGATCTTAATTACATACTTATTTCGAATCTTATATATATAAACAAATCGTATTTGAATATTTTTTATTCCTACAGCTAAAACTTAATGCGAAAATGCAAGATGGTGGGATTTACAGTTATAACTGTATTGTATATACTACTACTTAATATAGCTGGTTATACCAAGTTTCATAAATTAATGAATCTAACTATAATTTATTCATTGAATTTTCTCCTGAATGGTATAATATAGAATAATTGAACACAATAACAACACATTCTTTATATAATTATTTTGGCTTATTCTGGAACAATTTAGAGACATCTGACTCTACTTAGTTGCATTGAAACCTAGATGTTCCACTGAACTTCATTCGCATTGCTATAACCTCCTGATCTAAAGCATTAATGATTTCCTTTATGTCATAACACCAAGCACATCTAGATGTGCGTCTAGACGCATACTCTTTAACAAATCCAACGAGGACAGCAAGTCCACGATCATTTAATGCAGGCCTTCCTTCAGGGCTCATATTAGCACTAATGTTTACTATTTCAGTAATCGTTGCACAAACACTCAGAGCTTTTTCGTTAAAGACTTCATGTAACAGTAGTCGCGCTAATAATTGGCAACAATTTGATCTTTGGATAATACGTTTGAGTTTGTTGTAACTGACATAAATATTGGTATTCGGTACCAGCTCTTTGAGCCCGGCCATATGAGCCTGATACTTTAGAGTCCATTTTGTATCGTTAGAATCATATTCCGGTGGTAGAGCAAACTGTTGTGTAGAATTGGGATTTTTTCTGGAATCACTTGGGTGGTCTCTGTTGTCTGGTGCTACAATAACGTCATTGCTTAGTCGATTCCCGTTGTTAGAATTCCGCCTCTCAGATCCTGCAGCTTGTCTTTTTTCAATAACTGACGATACTTCTTGTGTGATTTTGCTAGAAGGTTCGTGACTTGAGTTTTCTAACGAATTGATTTTTTTGCTATCCAAAAACTCTCGGTATAACTTAGTAAATTGGAAGAACAACTTTTGTAAATCATCGACCCTAGTTGTGATATCTAGGAAATCTGAGTTTACTTGTGCGAAGTCAGTCTGAAATTTTTCCGATATTTTTCTTAGCATGATTACTTCTGATGAAGTGCTTTGAATATTCGATTCTTCTATTGAATTATGTTCAGTTTGGTTCGTCTTATTAACCAGTTCATGTGATTCGTCTACTGACATTTCTTTGCTGAAAGCTGTTTCATGACCTTTATCAAGTCCTGAATCTAATGCTGCACTGTGATTCGATGACGAAGGTTCTTGAATGTTCGGGATTGTTTGCCTTTTAATGTTATTTACTCTCGTTTGATTAATAACAGATCTGACAGTATCATCTTGAACGTGTCGTTCCGTACTCAGATTTGTTTCATCAGATCGATCAATTTGCTGAGTCTGCATACGTGAATATTGATCTAAATTTTTATGAACTGATGGAGATGCCATTCTCGATAATTGATGGGATATACTCATAGGCATCTTCGGCCGGTGCAGATCATATGCTTGTAAGGCTGAGATATTTCGTAAGACATTCCTTAAACCTGGATTGCTCTGCTCCTTAGAAATCCTATTTAGAATTGCTTGAGTTTCTTGCTCATTCATTGGAAAGCTTTCAAGAGCCGTTAATATTGCTTGGTTTATTGAGATTGAAGCTCTTGACGAAGTGGATGACTTTGTTGTCTTTGTGACTCCTTGAAGGGTTGGACTTTTTCTATTGTTTTTGTGCAAAATAGGAACGTACACAGGACTTTGTGATTGTTGAGCATTTTGCTGGCTGACTACCTTTTGTGCATGATGTTGGATTTTCATAGGTGGATGAAACTGACTTGGTACGTTCGTTGGATCGTTATTGAGGGATGGTCTGATAGGTTGATGCTGTGTAAGATTACTCATGGGACGATTTTCCAAACGAAGTCTGGGATCGAGCCTGTATTCTGTGGGTTTTGGAGGTAACTCTTGTCTATGTGTTTGATGCATGAATTCTTGTGGAGCTGCTAAATTTTGCTGTACATATTGACGGACAATGATAGGATGCTGATGAGATTTTGGAATGTTCTGAGGAGCTGTAACACTAGCAGCGGTGTGAACAACTCTTGGTTCAGTAACAGGTTCTATAATTATTCTTGGTAAATGTTGGGTTTCTTGAAAGTTATTCGTCATGCCTCCAACCGGAGTACCATTGATCTTATTCAAAACTGATGGTCCTTGGTGTCCCGGACTTTGAATATTGACTGTTGATGGTTGTTGGATGCTTACTGAAGGCCTTAACGGAAGCGGTGGTAATGGCTTGATTGGATCTATTAGATTCAAAGGCTTTTGCAAGGTTATAGGCATATTTTTTTGAGGATTTTCAATCTGATTAGCAACGCGTGGTTTTTGATTGCTAGAAGAAGGTGCTGTAAGAGTTCGATCATCTGTCACTCGTAATTTTTGATTATTATGTTGATTAGGCTGGGTAATCTGCTTGACTGAAGATGGAACCTTCGGCGCACCTATCGAATTACTAGCAGGTTGATTTTGGCTTCCCTTGGTTTCTCTGAGCTGCTCCTGTTGCGAGTGACCTTTACTGTTGATGACTTCATTACACCCTTCTAAGTTTGGTACAGGTAAGCTTGAATCTGGTTTTCTGAGTTTGTGATTGTTTTGTTTACTAGACTGAAAGTTCCCTTCAGTATTCTTTGGGCCGTTGGCTGCTGCAGTTTTTTCACTCTTATTTCTTTTTAATTGCTTATCACTGATGACAGTAGATTGTTCTGATGTTGAACATTCCGGTTGGGGATCAATGGTCTCAACAGTTGACTTGGCAGTTTCTGTTGTTGACAATTTTAATTGTTTTAAGAAAATTTGTTTCTTTGATTCGTTAGAGGATATTTTATCCGTATCTTTCAGCGATGGCTTTTGAGGAATTTCATACGGCTTTACTCTTACCCTCTCAGATTTATCTCTAGGCTTTGACGAATATTCCTGGTTGCTCCTCAATGATTCTTGATCTCTCCGAACTTTTTGTCGTGTGTCTAGAAGTAATAAATAAAAATGTGACTAACTGATGAAGAAGAAAAAAAAAATGCATGCGTCTAATTTTTATACGCGATTGGAGTAAAACCTTTTTTCATATTTATATAAACATGTTACTGGAACGATTAAACTTAACTCAAAATATATATCTTATTACAAATTTGGTTATATTTATTATTGATGTAATTTACAAAAATATAAAGGATGATATATAAAATTATATCGACTTTATCCATTGAAAATAGGTATTTAACTATTGTCATAATTTTTTATGTATAAAATTATAGGTTTACGGTATATAGATGGGTGATTCTCTGTAAGGATGTTTTTTGCTGTCCCGAGCTATTTTTTATTAGAAAAATCATTATTTTATTATTATACTTAATTACTTATGAAAGTAAAAGAATATTACTAATTGTTTGATTGATAAGTAAAATAAAATAAATTTTGGTTTTTTTGTTATAAATTCCTAAACCACCGAAATTACAGTCCCCTGGACTGTCCTTTTCTCGAAATTGAAACTTTAAGATGAAATTTTAAGTTACTTGTCAACAATAAATAATTTTAGCCATAACGTTTATAAACTTAATTAGTTAATTAACAATTTTCTTCAATTTAAAGTACCGAATCTTTGTTTATTTCATTTAATTATTAAATCAAAGTCTGTCCCTGGTGTTTTAAGAACAGTCCCCTGTCAAAAGTTCAAACTAAAAAAAAAATATATTTCACTGCCTTTCTTTTCGTTATTTTGCATTTACAGGTACGTTATGAATCTGAATTTCATGTCTGAATTTTATTTAGCACTTTTTCGTCATTTTATTTAGTGTCAAAGTTCTTTTTGTCGCAAAAAATCGTGTTGGGCCAATTGAATAAACAATGATTTTTTCCTAAATAAATTTATAACATCACTAATTGTTTGGATAACTTAATAATGATTTACAAATATATCAATCGATGACTAACAAATTTAGAATTATTGCGATGATTTAGTTAATATTTTATAATTAATATATTTATCAATTATATAATTTTTTTACTCTTACCGTTTGGGCTTGAATCTTCGGCTTCAAACAAACGTCGATACTTATTCTTTTCAGATATCCAGCGCTCTGCATCGTTGTAAGAATCTTAAAAATACACATGGATTATTACATTATTACCATAATGTCGGAAGCAATTTAGAAAATAAAATGCATTAATACAATGCACACATCTAATTAATTGTTGAAACTCACCTGTTTGGTATTTCAACGCAGCCAAACAAAACTTCCACTCTTCCTTGGGCTTCTCTTTTTTCTTTGCACGTTCTCTCGTTACGATGCAATCTTCGCGCTTTGGATATGCGACAACCATTTTCTTATCTGCATATTTATATACCGCCCAATTATGCGGTATACATACATAGTGATCAATTTTTCTGAAAGGCTTCTGTACAAAATGAATCACATAAAATTGGCTCTCGTTGACCTCTTTATTTGCCATCTGAAATAGATAAGAAACTTAGTATTTTCTTGTGTTTGATTCTACGCGAAACACACATTTAGAAATTAAAAACTTTTTGACGGATTTTAAACGCGATTTATTCATTATATTATTAACCCGACGTTTCGAACACTTTTCAGCGAGCGTGGTCACGGTGAGACTTAAGACTAAGAAACTTACACTAAATTTTTCTATCATTTTCAATGTTGTACAAATATTCTAACACTTTTTCTATTGAAAAATTTTCTTATCACGGTCACACGTTTTAAGTTCACAAGACAATAACTCTTCACTAAAAAATAAAAGCTGTGCTTACCTTTAATTGAAAGTACGTTCCCTTTGTTTCTTCAAAAATGAATCGTCACTTCATCTAACACAAAACACTATCACTTAACACTGATGCGTAAGCTGCAAAAAATAACAACGAATGGTCACGAAGTCGCAGATAAACGGTTTATGTATCATGGATAAAATTATCAAAACATCCATTGCATCATATTTCATCATAACGGGATAAAGCAAGGTCAGAAGTTATATACCTATAAAATTATATACCTACACTCTTATCAACAGTATGGAAACTCTGTAAATACTGACAAAACTTTGCTCTTATCAACATTATTTAAACTATTTTAATAATAACATTATTCATTACTGTACGGAGATAATGATAAACATGTTTTGAGACGAATTACTGCTTGTTTTATTCAGTTTGATCATGTACCGAATTACTCACAAAGTTTTGGTAATTGTACTACAGTATTTTATCGCATATATGTTGGAGTTCTCAAGGAATGAATGTAATTAACATACAAGAGTCTTATCACATACGTAAACAATTAAAGCCACGCCTTGAACTAGGTTAATATTTATCAATGAAAACGTGTTTGTATCATCTGTGTCATTGCACTCACAACTTGAGTTGTGGTAGGTTATGATTACAATGTTTACGTTTACGCCGACGTCACACAGACTTCAATCTGAATTATTGGTGACATTTTTTCAGGTGTGAAAGACAATATTGATCGAAAGTCAACTAACTGATGAGCTCATACAAGGTTGGTGGAGAAAACAGTAACATTTTCCGGAAGTATTTTTTTTATTTTTTTTTATTCACGCCGGTTTTCTGTGGGGGTGTGGTACTTCCCCGGTGCGAGCTGGCCCAATTCGTGCCGAAGCGTGCTCGACTACCACAATAGAGATAGTATAAGTATAGATCTTTATCAATGCTCACACTGTAACTATATGAGTTGACTTTGTTCAGTATTTCTGTTCTGAAGTAGATAAGCTTGTAGATTTGATGATTAATCACAGATTAAAATCTTCTTCAGTTCAATGGATTTCGTTATTTGAATTTTATTTTAATTCACAAATAAGCAACGAAGACAACTTACTCAACTTTCAATTAAATCAAAATGTTTATTTTAGTCCAAGAAAATGGGTAGGGTAAATGCGAATTTGAGATTAAAACTTGAATTTTTGATATAATTTACTTTGAGGAATCTAAAAACGAACTGTGCAAATCTTTTTTAAATTTACCCCCGAGAAGGGGTGAAAAAAAATTAAAAAAGTTGTTTTTTTGAAATTTTGGCGAAACCGTAAGTGTTAGAAAAAAAAGTTCTAGATAAAATTTGTAGAGCGTAAAATTTTACACAAAAATGTTTCTATGACTTTTTTTCCTAAAATTGAAATTAACTGGGATAGGGCAGTTAGAAGCTAAGGGATGATAACTGCAACTTTAAAAAAATCATAACTTATTGAAAAATTGATAAACTGCCCTATCTCAGTTAATTTCAATTTTAGGAAAAAAAGTCATAGAAACATTTTTGTGTAAAATTTTACGCTCTACAAATTTTATCTAAAACTTTTTTTTCTAACACTTACGGTTTCGCCAAAATTTCAAAAAAACAACTTTTTTAATTTTTTTTCACCCCTTCTCGGGGGTGAATTTAAAAAAAACTTTCACAGTTCGTTTTTAGATTCCTCAAAGTAAATTATATCAAAAATTCAAGTTTTAATCTCAAATTCGCATTTACCCTACCCATTTTCTTGGACTATTTGTAATAACAGCTTTACCTTCTGGAACCCAGCAGTGATAAGTGACACTGCCATCTGGTTTCCCTGTCTAATTAAATTGGAGACTTATTCCGTTTTTTGAAACTAAGCAGACGAAAATTTTTCATTGACTCACAGTTAACCTTATCGACATTCTTATCTGTCATTCAAACGATTTATTTCAACAAATATAAAACAGTGGATTTTTTTTCCAGATTATGCGAAGTTGTGTTAAAATAGATTATTGCTCTTATCGGTTTATTATGTCAGCTCCGTATTTAGACTTATTAAGCACGTGTTTATGTTTGTATATATACAGATTATGGCTCTTATCGGGTTATTATTTGTCTGCCTCGTATTAACAATTAATTATTTAACACGTGTTCGTGTTTATGTCAATATGACGCATACAGTCAAGTTTCAACGTGGCCATTGAAGATTTTATTTAAATATTTCTTGTAAGAAGACTAGATGGAGCCTCTATATATATTCCTTCTAATCCTTCTTTATCGTTTGGCTACTAATAGATAGCTGCAAAGTTTCCTTGTTTAAAGATTATTTGATTTAATAACTGTAATAACTGTAACAACACAGTGGACTAACTTCTTGAAATTTATTCTAAGCTTATTGATATGCTCACTTGATCAATCAGTATTCGGTAATATGATTTTAGCCCTTGACAAACGACAAAGTCTAACAACGTAGAGCTTTTGGAATTTTCATAGAAAAATTGTGAAAACCAAATGTTGCGCATCAACAGATTTATTACAAGACAATCATTAAAATTTTATAAGTTTATAAGATAAGTTTATAAGATTTTATAAGTTTTCAACGCGTTGAAAACTATACCTGTATACACTCGAAAACGCACTAGAGTTTGATATTAAAACTATATTAATATTATATCTGAAATAGACATATATATATAAAGCCTCTTCGTATTGGTAATGAATAACGTTTAAAATTAAATAACTGATGACCTCCTTATGGAATAGAGTGTATCATAAATCAAGCACATAAAGCAATAGTGCGGTTTACAAAATTCAAGTTCAGTGGCAAATAGTAAAGCTTCTTATACCATGGGCTGAAAGCGTAGGTTCAATTTATAATCCGAATAACCTAGAAAAGATGAAATAAATCATAGTTCTTCTTTAAATTTATTCCGAATACAATATAGTCTCATAATATTAGTATGGCAACCTAGAAAATAATACTTTTTAGTGTAAGTCTATAATAATTGATATCGTTATGACCTTTCAAATATACTTGATATTCATTAAATATTTTGAAAGTCGTCAGTTGTTGTTTTTTTTTATCGACCAACAAGTGCATATAAAATAAATTGACTTCTAATGATAGCAACAAACACGAACGGAAACTTTTTCAGTAATGAAGTGAATGTTTTTTCTTTTGCTCATCCACTTGTTGGTTTTAATTCCTTTTATTGGTAGAGTTGCCTGGTAGAGATCGCTACCAAACAATAAGGCTGCCTATCGCTGTTTTTGAGATTAGTTTTGTTTACGTTCTTTTACGTTTTTTGTGTTCGTAAATTTTTCACTCATTATTTCATAAACATATTCCCATTTCCACGAAAGCAAAATTTTCAAAATCCAATACTTATATGATACTGATAAAGCTTGTTCGCTGAAAGTGTTGTTGTAAGTTGCAGGACAAGTCTCGTAACAAGTTGAGGCGTGATATAATAAGTTTTCTGACACACAGACCACACGCAGCTTTACTAAATCCGCATAGCTCAGCTCTTCTGCTATATTTGCGACCACAGAATATAAATGGGTCAAAGTTTATGCGCCTCGTGTTTTTGTTCGAAAATTATGTCATTTATTGCAGGACTAGTCCTTGCTTAGAATACATAATACAGGTTTGTTAACAATCAAAGCAGGAATCCGATTGTAAAGTTATCGATTTCTTGTGATAAAAATGTATTTCATCATTGTATTTTAGCGCCGACATGATGTATCGAATTTTTATTCATGAGAAACGAGAGCTACTACTAGACGTGAAAATATTATTCTGCAACTACGCACTTTGTACATTCATTAACATTTTATTCTGAAAATACAATAATTTGTATGTTTATTTTTTACACCAGACGAGATGACTATACAGAGATATTTACATAACAAAAGATTACAGACACTTCAAAGCTGGAAAACATTTAGTTAATAATATAAGATAACAAATGTATTCGTATCCTTGGTTAGTACTTTCATGTTTTATAAGAATTGAAAGGAAATTTCAATGTTCGAGTAGTAAACAAATATATAATATATATTTACACATAAAAATAAATCGCCAAAGTTACTAAGCTTAAAGCTCGAGAACGGATCGACTAGTTCAGCTAATGTTTTTTAAACGTTTTTGTTAAGGTACAAGGAAGGTTTTATTGGTGAGAAAAATGTACCACGAGTGAAGACGGGACGGACCGCTAATAATATTATTGAACGAAACACAACGACGCCATCAAAGACAACGCGTTTGTATATATAAAATAAATGTAAAAATATCAAACATTAGCACACGTAAAACACGTGATACTCGATCCTCATTAATTAAACCGTGAGTTGTAATAAAAGATCTTTAATCTTAATATAGCCAAATAATGCGTTAGATAAATTACGTAAGATATAATGTTTCAACGACGCGTCTTCTTTAGTATCTATTAAAATAACGTTATTCATATAAATTTAAATACCTATCCAATAAAACTGACATCAATCCTTACTCAATGTATATAGGTACTTATAAGTACATATATTATATGAGTTTAAACTGAGGCTTTACCTCTATCAGGAGTCCGGATCCCTATTAATTCTCAGGTAGCGAAACTGGTTTTATGTACAAACCACATATAAAATACTACTATATTGTACAAACAATAAATTCATTGTTTGAAGTGAGGGTTTTAAATTGTTTTATACTATTAGAATTATTTAGCCTAGTTAATTATTTAATTTAATTAATGAATAAAAATATATAACTATAATAAGAACACAACACTTTAAACTTTAATTTGAGTCTAGAAGGATTATTTATTATTTAGCCTATGACGTGTGAAGCATTTATACTACCTAATAATTTTAAGGTGGTATTTGTTTGTTTGTTACCGCTAATCTCAGTAAATACTGGATCGATTTAAAAATTCTCTCACCATTGAATATGTACATAATCCGTAAGTGCTACAGGCTACACACGCACCACGAGCGACAACCGGGGCGGACAACCAATATTCAATAAGACGATAAATATACCTGTGTTTAATATGACAGCATGCATTAACATTTTGGGTACCAGTGGAAAACAGTATTTTAATTTATTCCACAATTAATTCCCGAGAGCACTTTTTTAGAATATTCATTTCTATGAATAAATTTACTTGAAACTCGGTAAACAGAATGTCGGATGCATTCTGATTCCATCACTTGTATGTGTAGGAAAAAGACATGTAATTTAAAAACAGTATTTTAACATTTCATACAAACCTGCGCTGTTATATTTTTATTGATGGGTGAATTACATTTTAATGTTATCGGAATATTGTCAATTTGTTTAATAAATTTCATTGTCAACCTAGGTTTAATTTTTAATTTTAAAGCATTATAAGAACAACAAATTAATATCATATGGAAACCTTCGATAAATTTTTTGTATTTATAGTAAGCCATTCTGTATTAAAACTTACCATAATATACATAAGCTGTTCTTAGTTAGAATATCTGATTAATGAACTGAGTAAACTTAATCTAATTTTAGGTACCTATAAACTTATTTTCAGCCTCAGGAGCTCTTGGAATTTTTGAAAACCTTCATTGTATCCAAAAAAATCTTTAACAATGAGTCATTAATCTTATATCTTTAAACGAGCAATTCTTGTATTTATATATATATCTCTCGGAATCGGCTCCAACGATTTTCATGAAATTTAGTATATAGGAGGTTTCGGGGGCGATAACTCGGTCTAGCTAGGAATCTTTTTTAGAAAATGTCATATTCGTGTTTTATCGACTTAAACTTACTTTTTTAACAAATAGGAGTAATAGTAATAGTTTGAGTAGTCCCAATATATTGTGTATATTAAAAGTTAAACATACGTATGGCAAATGATAAATAAGTTTATTTGCACATATAAACTATATTAAGAATGTACCTAGGATTATCGGATATACCTACCTTGTGATATTAACTTTGGCGAAGTCTTGTCACGCCTCGAACGCGTAGATTTCTGATTGGTTTAAAAAATCGAAAAGATCGTCATTCATATTGTTTCTATTACAAGAAACTCATACATCTTCACGTGTACAAACTAAAATCATTCCTTTGTAATAATGTCTTACAAAACATCATAATATGTTTTAATGAGAAAATATGATAATATTGATGGACCGCTACCGAAACGGGCACGTGTCACCTAGTCATAAAAATTATAGAATTGTAAAAATAGCCCAGCATTATTATATACCTACTAGAGAAGAAATCAGCTCGAACTATTTTATCAAAGCTGAATGCCCTAATCCAAGCTTGGGTGTAATTGAATGCCGTCTAAATAAGCTTCGCGAAATAACGAGATAAGTTTTATTGCTATCGTTAAATCGACAACTAATGAATTTAACCAATTTGTAGACGTACGTGAGATTACGTGTGATGATTACGAAAAGGTTATTAGCATTTAATAAATATATCATAGCTCAATCAGTGAGTAGTTTATTACTTTATTTACCTACTAGGCACTCGTCCCGGCTTCGCCCGGATATCAAGATTCCTGTTTTTTCCAAGAGTGCACTTAATCGGGATAAAAAGTAACCTATCACCGAAGTCACCTTATACTCTCTCTGTATACCCACCAACTTTCATCAAAATCCGTTTAGTAGTTTTAGCGTGATTGACGGAAAACATACTTTCACATTCATAATTATTAGTGGTAAATTATCTATTTATTAGGAAAATATTTTCATATCAATAATCTTATATGTATATGCTACTTTTACCGATTGCATGCACATTTGACAGATGTACATTGTTTAAGAGCCCGCAACGCCCAGACCTTCGTTATATTACAGAAACTGAAAATTCTTCTATATATGTCCCATATACAGGTATAAGCAAACCCTGGCTATACAACCTAGGTCGCGGTGGCTTAGGCAGGTAACAGGTAGTTAAGGTGAGTAAAATCGTGTTTCAAATTTGTGATAGCATTTTTTTTTATGTCACTGTCGGCAATGTTGATGGTGGGTCGCCTGATGGTAATTGCTACAACTACCCATGAACATTTGGAGAGGCGTGAAGTCTATTGCAGATTTTACGCCTCTACAAATGAATTGCCGACTTCAAATTGGAAAGGGATGAAGAAGACATTGACGAGAGGAATAAAGGAAAGGAGTGGGAAGGGTAAGGAAAAGGATATGGGAGTCCGGCTCCAACACCAACGTACATGTATATTCAACTTTTATAATATAATGAAGGCCTGGGAGTCGTGGGTTCTCAGTCTAATAGGCATACTTAATCTACAATATATCACCGTTAAATGGAAAACATATATATTAATCTATCGGTGTTTACAAGCATACGGCGATATAATATTCATGTATACCTCTCACATGATTGTACACACACGAATTGTTATTACGAAATACTACGAATATACAACAACAAGCAATCCACTTTGAATAAGACCTATTGAAGATCACGATGTGTATAGGCAAGTTACATGTATGGACTAAAGCATGAAACAAAAGACGTGATTTTGATGAGTTTGTGTATGAATAATATTGTAGGCCGTCAGTTTTAGGCTTCAACGTATATTCACGTAGTAACTATTTAGTAGTCTGTGGTATTATGTTCACCTAGTAAATTCTGTTATCTGTGATGTTACCCGAAGAAAATTCTATGGGTGTATTAATGGAACTTAAAGTTACATTGGTAGTTGATAAAAGGTTATTAAATAATAACCTACGGTTTTTATATAACCTTTTAATTAATGCATATTTACACTTTGATATTTTTAAAGAAAGAACATTTTTTATTTTACCACACAGAAAACAATATACACAACTAACTTACTAATAACAAATAACACAGTTTTAACCCTAAAATCACACAGCGGCTTTTTATCAAGTACATATAGGGACTAGCGAACCGCTTCGGATTCGCGCGTGGTACATATGGAGTGGCAATCGGAGATCATGTTCTTATCCAACGGTGAAAGAATTTTGAAATCGGTCTAACAGTTTCTGAGTTAAGCGCTTTTTAACATTTAATTAATACACTCTTCAGCTTATAATATTATATTAGTATAAAATATAGAAAGTCTCTAGTCAAATACTCTCTTTATAAAAGAGATTTTATGACTTTATTATCTATATACAATAACAGTTAACTGTCAACAATAATATAAATGTAAAGATCTATCTACACCCTTAGACCTAGTAACAAAGTGTTCGTCCGTCATCTTATCAAACTTTTATGGGGCTGAAAATCGATCAAAGCCAGTTAATCTAGTTTCTGAAGTCGTTGTTTCGTTTTTCCTGAGATAAACCTTTTGTAAATAAAACAATAAATAAATATTAATAAGACGCGAACCGCAGATAGGATTCTGTAACACTGAACACACAACACTTTTATGTGGCTATTTTAAATTATTGCCATATAAAAATACTCAAGCTTTTTTAATAAAGAGAAAGGTATTAAAAGGAAAGCGAAAAAATGGCAGGTATCAAATATCACTGGTTTCCCAACAATTGTGTCTGAAACGAAAATAAGAAATTCAAAACCCAATGCACTTAAGTAAAAAAATTCTGTGCCACCAATGTTTGTTGTTCTATTACAGCTCCCTAAAATAAAGAAATACTACTCATAGTTTTTTTTTTAAAAACGTTACTTTTAACGTTTACAAACTTGTAAAATGTTTCCGCAAATCGACATCAAACGCCATCAAACAGTTAGAGATAAATTTACCAAATACCCATAAAGCCCTTGTGAGCGCTTCAGGGAGCGATCTAGAAGAACTAAATCTGTACACCACAACCAACATGCATTCCATGATAACCTGGACCGTCATTTCTTCGGTTTTAATGCATTCATAAAGGAATGGCTAAAAATTAATGAATTTGGTCACGCCATAACGCCTGAACGGCTGGACCGATTTCAAAAATTCTTGCACCATTAAAAAGCTGCAATTACACTGAGTGACATAGGCCACGAGTGATACCACGGGTGAAACCGGGGCAAACAGGTAGCAATAAAATATATGCTTTTTATATCATCAATTATTGGCCAATAGGTACACACTACCTAACTACTACCAATTTTTATATTGAAAAAAATCTCCTTACTGTTTCATATTACCTTCGAGTCATTGAACAGAACAACAGATAAGCCTCTATATGCCGATTTTATTCAATTTGTTTTCCATCATAGATTTTATAGTCACAACTTCTTGTTATTTATGGAAATTTATGTCCGCCTGGGATGGGGATGGAGACTACAGCGACTTTATTTACTTCCTCGATCAAACTATTTGCTGTTTTACATGCAATTTACTAGGGAAAAGCTGGCCTAGTAACGAATTCAATTGGCAAAGTTTCCTTCGCTCAAGCAGTATGCATTAAGTTAAAAAGGTAAATATTTCCATTATTTGCTATTATGATGTGATTCATTAAACCTACATAATTTTTATAGGTATGTGACAAAATATTCATACTATTCAAGTCTATAATTATCATCCTACTAGTCCTACTTCCTACTAATACTATAAATGCGAAAGTTTGTAAGGATGTATATGTGTTTGTTGCTCTTTCACGCAAAAACTACTGCACCGATTGCAATGAAATTTGGTACGTAGACAGCTGGACAACTGGAATAACATATAGAAAACTTTTTATCCCGATATTCCTACGAGATTTGGACTTACGCGGGTGAAACCGCGGGGCGCAGCTTGTAATTAATAAATAGTAGCACGACCCGTGGACCTTTAGTAACCAAACAAAAGTATTTTTTATATAATCTTCGATATCGGGTACATTATAGAGATAGTAGCAAAGAGTAGTATAATAATATGGGATAGTAGCGTTTATTGTAGACTCTTCGTAGCAGCGCACCAGTGAATAATTAAAATTGTAAGCTCACACTAAACCTAATTATTACTTATTTTAGAAGAACTTTTCAATATCCATATCCCATAAAATTAATAAACAAATAAAATAAAATTTATTTCAACCAAAAAATACATTTCAGACATTGAGTTACACAAATTATGTGGGTACATTAAGTTATGTGGTTTAATTTTTAAACAATTATCCCTGCGCTAGGTTAAACCGTCACCGTACCCTAACCGGTTAGGATTACAGGGGTCATTCGTTCGTCCATAATATATATATATAGTCTTTACTGTATGCATGCCACATATATAGGTACAATACATACAATATCTTTGTATGTATTGGGTTTAGACATACCTAACGCCACAATAAACTATATGGTTAGACCAAACATTAAACAGCATTTAAAATCTAGATATAGTTGAATTCAATATTCTATCGTTGTCAAAGGAAGCTAAGTTTGCCAACAGGCCGATACTCCACTTCCTGGATTCAGCCAATATTCATTGACAGAAACTTTAACCCGACCACTCAATTGAGATCGAGTGTGGTGCATACGTTAAATTAGTATTTAGAATTCGGATCATAGGACTTGAATGTTGAATGTTGAATAGTTAAAAGTTGCTTTAGTGCTTTTTAAGTGCTTTAAAAGTTTATATATTGCTCACGTTCCAACAATATTTATGTCTACAGCTTTCGTATATATCGCCGCCAGATTATTTATTTATTTAAACATCAAATACCTAATTATAACGTAACTTGCGTGATCGCAGTCGAAAAATTGTGATCTTTAAGTTACTTTGTTAGATACGCATTATGTCGACAACTTAATTTTCACAGATAAAACAAAATGTTTTGAATTTTATTACCACAAATGTAAATTCAAATAAAAATTGTAAATATATAGCTTACTACTTCATTATGCTTTCGGTTAAAATGTACCTAGATCGTACATATCTCGCTGCAAAGGAATTGTAATTCTGAATGTCATTCATTTCGGATATCGTTAAACCAGAATTATTCAGTTACATGAAGCATTGTAACGCGCGCAATTGGAATTTATTTTACGCAATGAATAATAGATGCAATTAAGAAGAGTAAATATATTTTTTAATTTTATCTGTAGTTTAAATTTATTGAAAGAAATGATGAGGGTAATGCTTGCAATGTGGATATTTTTGCTGATAAATCGATTTACTTGATTAACCACAAAACGAATTAGGTTCTCATTCATAATTTCGTCTGCATTTTTTGTTTTTTTTATTTTTTATTTGATAATTCTATTGTTATCTGTATCCGTGGATTTCAACTGATTGACGTGCTTCTTTTTATAGTTGATAGGAAATTTCTGTTTGTTTTATTTGTCAAATTAATTGTCAAAAGTCTGTAAAGAGTCTGGTGACGTTTCCACAGAAAATAATTTTAATTATATTTTCATTGTTTGAAAAGCAGTGGTGGCTCAGTGGTGAGAACCTCGGACTTCAAAATCGATAAGTCGGGGTTCGAGACCGGGCGAGCGTGCAGTAAATAAATTGATTTTTCAATTTATCTGCACATGTAGTATGTAACTTCACAACTGTTTAAAACGGTGAAGGAAAACATCGTGAGGAAACCGGCATGTCCGAGAATCAAAAATTCGACGTCACGTGACATCTGCCAACCCGCACTTGGCCAGCGTGGTGAATTATGGCCTGAACTCTCACAGGAAGCCTGTGTCCCAGCAGTGGGAACATATAAGGGCTGATGATGATGATGATGATGTTTTCATTACTTTAAGTTCCATATGTAGTTACCTCATTATATTATTGGGGAACATTACTTTTTTCTTTGCTCTCGTAATACCTAGGATCCTCAGATCACTTTAACAGTTAGTCTGTAGCAACGGAAGTTGAATGAATCATGCATTCGTAGGCACTTAATTAAAAACTATGTTATACTTATTGGTTTGGGCTTTAATATATGTATTGATGGATTTATTCATCTGCTTTTAATCAAATCATGCAATTTTATCCACATCAAAAAATATACATATATATTAGTAGTTTGGCAATTTCGGCAGAATACTTCGCGAACTCTCCTAAGCACAACATATGGTACTTAAGGTGTATGTAGAATAATTTAGCAAGATTATAAACCGCCGTTATTTGTTTGAGTTAGGACTTATTCTACGTGACCTTTGAAGATAAGTCCTTGGACATTATCATAATACTAAAACTATTTAAAATATTAATTAATGACGTGAATACGTAAAATTCACATTAAAAGTAGGTAGCTACTTTCATTGGCCGGAATTTGTCTATGCTTCCATTGGAGAAGCAAGCAAAAAAATTTCCTTCCTTTTCCCGCTGTAGGTACCTACTGTCGTACTGAAACTCATGCACACTCTGATATCTTTTTGTGTAACTTCTGAAATAACCATGGTTTTAACATTTTGGACATATCTGCTTCAAACGCCTGTAAAATGGTAGGAAGATAATATAATAGTAAAAGTGAAGTCCCGTGTCCCCTAGTGGGGTATGGGGCAGATGATGTACATCCGTTTCACTGATCGATTTTCTTTAGGGATAAGTAGGTGATCAGCCTTCTGTGTCCTATCAGACCGAGACATTTTTTTTTGTGCGTCCCCACCGGGAATCGAACCCAGGACCCCTCTGTTCTACGCTCACGCGTTAACCACTGTACCAAGGAGGCGGTCGGTCACAAGATAATATAATACGTAATAATAAATGCTGTGTAAACATTTATTTTATTTTATACAATTTAGAAAGAAATAAATAAATTCGAATTTATATTATAGGTAGGTCCTAAAAAAAAACATCAAGGATTTGACGTGAGTTAACAGTCCCTCATCTTCAAGTGGTTTTCTGCGAAAGTGTTTGAGCCTAAAAGGGTTCGGTAGATCGAAACGAAATGAAAGTGCTTTATATAAGGACAATCTTGTTGAAGGGAGGTGAGATCACATGACACATACTCAAAGACTTAATCATTTTTTATAGAAGAAAAGTCAAAGAAATTATTTTCCTATAGATTTTGGAAGTGATTTTTATTTTATGGTATGCTTCGCACGGTTGTTAAACTACGGATGTATAAAGCTGAGTTTGTTTGGTTGGTTCAACGCTCTAATCTCAGGAACTATTGGTCCGATTTGGAAAATTGTTTCAGTTGTTTTTTTTTTTATGTTACAAGGATTTGCGATAGGAATAAAGGAAAAGGATATGAGCCTCCGGCTCCCCCACTCACCGAACGAAACACGGCAGAATGCTATTTCACGCCAGTCTTCTGTGGGGGTGTGGTACTTCCCCGGTGCGAGCTGGCCCAATTCGTGCCGAAGCGTGCTCGACTACCACATTCAGTGCAAAATAGTCCCTTTATTGATAAAGGATTTGGCTATATAACATCAGGTATGTGGGTAAAGCTATGCCCTGCAGCTAGTTAATTAGAAAGCTTCCTCTTGATACACTTGAGTCTTTTTTTATCAAAGCCCAATCAAAATCCATTAGGTAGTTTAAAATATCTAAGTGTACGTTCAGACAAACAGAGACAGCGGTTATTTTAAATTAGTAAGTATACACCTAGTGTAGTGAGAAGGACAAAAAAATTATATCTAATCACAATAATATTATCTTGTATCTATCTTAAATAATAGTATTTAGTATTAATAATAGAAAAAAAAACAAAGAATGCTGCCTGAATTGTTTGTATTATATTTTTGAGACACAAACTCAAACTTATATTTATTCAATTAGACTTCTTATCACTTTCGTATCGTTATAATAAATCGGTTTGCAAAGAAGTTTCTACAGAGAAGAGCCGGTAAGATTTTTACTTGCTCTTTTGAAATAAGGTCAATTTTACATTTAATTATACGTATTGTTATATTTTAAGTACGTAACAATTATCCCAAAAAATGTGATGATAATAATTATCGAAGGTTACGCTCAAATACTCAGATTAGCGAAATTTGGACTTTTTAAGTTGTAGCACCTAGTATCCTTATCTGACCTATTCGGGTAATTTATTTTTTATTTTTACATCTTATAATTTTTTTTAATTCAACAATTAATATCTATGTTTACTAAAGTTATAAGAATATATTTTGTTTTCATCGCGAAGAAACAACTAAAAGCCTTGATTCCAACGGTTCAAAACTTTTTCATTGCAAGAGCTTTATCTGACATTGACATTGACGTTTATATCCTAACGTTGTGTTGCATTGCGTCTGTTTTTTTATTTACTTTTATAAATCTCTTTGAAACTACATTTGTGTATTAATACTTTAATAATAAACATACAATATTCCTAATGCGTATTACTACACCCTAAATTGTGCATAATTTAGTGATTGCACCAAAATGACCACGCCAATGACAGATGACATAAATGCCATAGCAATCGGTTCAGATGCTGATTCTCAAACACACACTCATGAAGGTAAATAAACAACTTTCAATGTATACTCTGGCTAATACTTAGCCGCAATCCGTTTATTTTCGTTATACGTGAATTATGTTTGAAATAAAAATTCAAAAATTTTATAACAACTATGATCCAGCGTCGTCAAGTGCTAACGCTGATGATGGTTCATCAAGCAATGCTGCTACTCCCGCTAGCAGTGAGGGCCAAGCGTCTAGACAGTCAAACTTGCAGCGGATCCAGCAAAGGAAGCTGCAAGTGTACAACTGGCCACATAATAAGAAATTATTGAAATTGGCCATTTACTCTGCTTGTCAGGTATAAATTTATTCTCTTCAGTGTAATATGATGTTAATAGACCTATTACAACTCTTGAATTTCTCTTAATGTAAAATAATGTAATGTTAATGTATATGACTACTCAGAATGTAAACTGAGGTGCTTTTAAAGGGGCCTATTCCTATAAATTCAGTAAAATATAAACACTTTGTTTTGCAAATGCTTGACCAACAAATTGACTCTCTTACTTATTTGCTAAAAGTCAAATTTTCAATTCAGACCCCAGAATGTAATTGCAATGGCTGGAAGACTCCAGTGGCACAGCAGACAGCCAGGCCCAATACGCGGACAGATAACCAACCTCTGGCCAGCTTTACAGACCCTTGCCGGAATTGCAACCACATATTAGGTAGGTTGATTTATATATCTATAAATAAATAATTAATGTACTCTCCCTTTTAAATTATGCCCATTAAGTCAAGCCATGTGTGAAATATTTTGTCATGGCTTGTCATCAATGTATGTGTACTTAAATACTATGTTGTAGGAATGAGAAATTTTGAAAGAATAGAAAAAATTAGGCACATGAAACCGAAAGAGTAGAATAAATTTGATTACTGTGGCAGGATCACGGGTGGCCGAGAGGCTAGGCGTTGCTACGGTTAGGCAAGATACGCAGGTTCGAATCCTGCCTCGTGATCAAATTTTTTCTATTCTTTCAAAATTTCTCATTTATAAAGCATTTCAATGCTATAAAACTAAAAATTAAATTTACTATGTTATATTCGATATTCGTATTTAAAAAATATGTATTACAAAAAAATGCTTTAATTTATGCACTATATTTAGCTTATGATTATAAACTGCTCAGGTGACAGATTAAAATCATCTATCCTCCATCAACATTGATAATAATAAGAGCATTGCGTTTTGCAGAAAAACATGTGACCCAACTGCAAGGCCTGTCGGGCGCTGAAATCAATAGGCTACTTGCAGCTGTTGTTGATGTGGAAAACATATTCATGTCAATGCACAGAGAGGATGATCAAGACACAAAAAGAGTGTATTACTTTTTATTTAAGGTATATTTTTTTATCCATACTTCCATTTTTTTATCCATACATCCAGCTTTGTATGATGATGTATACAAATGTATACATCATCATACAAAGCTTTTACATTATTAAATGTAAAACGTTTGCTTAACTGTGTGTTAATCTTGGTAACTACTGGTCTGATTTCAAGCATTCATTCACCATTGTATATGTATGTGGTCCCTCAGTATTTTAATTATGTTTGTACCATGGACACAAACTGGTCTAACTAGTGACCAGCCCACCATGACCAGCATATCAATGTGTGTATGCTTTTCCTATATAGGGAGCTAAAACTCTGATTAAAATTATCATCATCAGCCCTTTTATGTTCCCACTGCTGGGACACAGGCCTCCTATGAGGGTTCAGGCCATAATCCACCACGCTGGCCAAGTGCGGGTTGGCAGATGTCACATGTCGTCGAACTTTTGATTCTCGGACATGTTTCCTCACGATGTTTTCCTTCACCGTTTTAAGCAGTGGTGATGTTATCTACATGCGCAGATAAATTGAAAAATCAATTTGTTTCCTGCACACTCGCCCGGTCTCGAACCCCGACTTATCGATTTTGAAGTCCGAGGTTCTCACCACAGAGCCACCACTGCTTTTAAAATTATACAATAATTCAAATTAGTGTTTTTTATGAAATGTAAAGTAATTGATTCTGGCAATTGAGTAACTAAAGTATGATCTGGTATCAAGTATTTCTGGCACTACTGTGGAAAAATATATTGTAGTTTGTGACTATACTATTATATCTACATAAATAAAACCTTTTAAATGTTACATTAATCACTGTAGTTTCAGTTTTACTGCAGTAATTACATAGAGATATTTTATATTGGATTTCAGTACCAAAATAAATAAAGATTTATACGTGTTTTAAAAAATTAGGCTAATGAAATGCTGTTATGGATAAAAAACTGCCCCATTATGCACAATTTCAATTTGCAATTTCAGTTGTTAAGAAAATGCATCCTCACCCGCTCAGAGCCGCAAATAGATGGTCCTCTCGGCCAGCCGCCCTTCGAGAAGCCCTCCATAGCCCGAGCTATCACCAACTTTGTGCTATACAAGTTCAACACCCTGCCGCAGAGGGAATGGCAAACTATGTACGACCTGGCGAAGATGTTCCTACATTGCTTTAATCATTGGAATTTTGAAACTCCTAGTGTCAGGAAATTGGTAAATTACGAAATTTTTTATTCTTTTTCTATATACAATTAATTGAAATAGAAATTTTGTTTTTTATAGAAGTAATAATCTTTCCTCTGAAAAAATTTATATTTTTTGGTTGTGTAAATTAACATTGTTTTTTTTTTCTAGCAAGTTTCAAATCCCGAAGATATATCTGCATATCAAATTAATTACACCAGGTAACAACTCATACATTTTCATAATGATACAACACTGAACAATGAATTGCTCACAAGATGATAAAATAATGATAGAGATGAGATCAAATATACTTAAGCATTCCTATAATAAAATTACGATATTGATCTAAACATGTGTTTTTGTATGCATGTTTGTAATATTTTCACACAAAACTACTGTAACAAGTTTCATAAATACTTCCCTCCTTAGAAAGCTACATCTTCACTAAGTGCCAAGTTTTACTAAGTGACTATATTTTATTTATTTTTAACCCCGGTTCTCTCTTATTGCCGGGTGGAGCCGAGACGAGCGGCTAGTGTTTTAATATATACTAGCTTTAACTCGCGGCTTCGCATGCGTTAAATTCGAGTAGTTTAATGGAAGATCCATTCCAATAAGAAAATACATATAAAATTTCCTTTCTTAATAGAGTGATTCAAAAGAATCACTATGTATTTAAATAAAACCGCTTCAAAACGTTACGTGGATTTAATGTTTTAAACATACATAGGGGCAAAGGGACAGACAGAGAAAGCAACTTCGTTTTATACTATGTAGTGCAGCCAGTGAAAGAAATATTGATTAACACTTGCAGATGGCTGGTATTCTGTCACGTGCCGGCATTCTGCGACTCTCTGCCGCACTACGACACGTCGCTGGTGTTCGGGCGCACGCTGCTGCGCGCCGTGTTCAAGTCGGTCTGCCGCCAGCTCATGGACAAGTGTCACTCCGAGAGGGACAGGATGCCGCCTGAGAAGAGAGTGAGTCAGAGGAGGGGGGGAGGACCGGGATATCATAGTTCAATTTGGATTTGTTAACTTTAGAGGCCAGTCTGCAAAGGTGTTATGGTATTAGAACGGTGTCAGGCCTATGATACAAGCTGTCTTAGTATAGATCTAAAGTTTATGTTATCCTCATTTGAGGTTTGTATATTTATACATTAAAAGTAACAGTGCTGCAGTAACAATTATGTATACTCATGTGAACTGGAAATAAAGATTTTTTGAGGTACAAATAAGAGAGTGACGTTGAGTATACTACTATCAACCTATATTATAACAAATAATTACCATTCACATTAACAAATAATAACTATTTGGTTTATTCACAGTATAAATACAATTTGTTTTTACAGTGTATGTTAAAACAAAGTGTATTTATGTGTCCTCTCCACACGAAATGTCTCTAATATATATAGTAATTCCCATACTTAATGACCGGGCTGAAGTTGCCACTATTTACTCGATTAGCGCCTAATTTCAGGCCGGGCAAAATATGAAAGAGTATTAATAAGCAATGACCAATTACCATAAAATGTGAGGTATCGTGTCAGATAACTGGATGAGAATAAGTCTATATCGTCTGATAAATAACTTAAATTATTTATTTTATTAACAGTTTTAGAAATTTGTAAAATTACTAAGTGATTATAGTCAAGTCGATGCTACTAAGATATTAAGAAACAAAGTAAATCTGGTTAAAAGTATTAACTAAAATACTACAGACGTTCGTGAATATAGGCCCCGGTGTCCTTGAACTTTGGACTAGGTGAACCGCTTCTGTTGATTCTTTTTTTATTTGAAAGCTTAGTTTTTTATAAAAATATTTTTTGCTTATCCAAACTATCTTTACAAAAAGATGTAACAAGTTTTCTTTTGCAGGTACTAGTATTGAACCACTTCCCACGTTTTCTGGGTTTGCTCGAGGAGGAGATATTCAGCGCCAACTCGCCAATATGGGACCCGGACTTCAAACAAATGCCGCCCAATCACCTGCAGACCATTTTGGACAAGACACGTGAGCTATTCACTCTGTTATAAGTAAAGTTTCGTGCGGATGTATGTAATGTTGATGGATGTTTTAAATAATATGATAAACGAAAAATACATAATATTTTCTGTAGGTGAAACATTATTTTTTGTAGCACACCTGGTAGTTTTAAATGCAAAATTTCTGCACGTGAAATTTTTTAGTCACTAAATGGCAGTTAATGGTAATCAGACCCTCAGAATAGCATTTTTGTTGTCAGCTGGTAAGCGCGGTGAATTCGAACGCGTTACCGCGACGGGAGAGAGTAGAGACGGCTTCACCACTGTGTCGCTGTCATCAGGTATTTTGATTTCTATACATTGATATGAAAAAACCCAAGACACACCTCAACGTTAAAAAACGTCCCTATGACATAAGCGCAATATTCTCAATTGTGAGCTGATTTCGAAACACGTGTCTCATGTTACTCGCAAATATGTGTGCTCGTATGCACACATTGGGAAAACAACTTTAAGTCATTCGCATAAGGTTGGATTTGGAATGCTTAAAGCGTTAATCTAACTTCGTAGATATAATTGGTGAGTGTTTAGCGATACTTTCGTATGTGACCGTGTACCTTGGGTTTTACATATCAATGTTTCTTTGTTCGGTCGGGTTGCATGAAATTTTGCACGATAATTGGATATGCATTACTATTGGATGCATTCTTGAATTGGTTTTAGGTTATGTTATTCTAAACAATAATAGAGTTGTGAACCAAAAAGTTAAACTGAAATACCAAAGGACACCATTCTCTTCTATTGTAGATAAATACAATTGCAATTGGCATTGAATTGAAAAAAAATCTGTATATTTCAAACTTAAGCCAGTTGAAAATTTATGCACATCCATAAATACAGTATTATGTGCAATGTTTAATATTATTTTATTACCAAATAGAATTTTTTATCTACCTCTAGGTTGCATTAAGCAAGAGAATCTTAAGCGTAGCGCGGAATCTCGGTCGGAGATCTCATCTGGCAAGAGGAGGAGATTAGAAGAGAGCGATGACGTCAGCGAGAGGACTGTGGCAGAGATCGTGGCCACCATCTCAGATCCTAACTATATGTGTGGCCCTGATGTTAGTATATTAAAGTGCCTCATCCGCAGACACACCAACACAATATAATCTAAGCTCCTTCCTTAACATGCACCCCCACCTACCTCATACTCTAAGGCCCTCCCAACACAACACACACACACACAAACTCACATGTAGACGATTTTTTTTTAATTAATAAACCAGTTGAGTTTTTATGTATATTATCATATTTTTTTTATAGCAAACGAAACTGTCAAATTAAATTAAAATTAAATCAAATTAGAAAACAGTTTAAAACCTACTCACAATAGAAACATAAAATCAGCAATAGCAACACAGTCAAATCTTTTAATTTAAGAGCGAGTATCAATGAATGCTGTGATATATAATATCTGAGATTGTTCTTATCTAAGCAGGCTATCTAATCATTATCTTAAAGAAAAACTAAAAATCCAGATAAATCTCACGATTTATTATTTGCTAGTCATACAATACAACAATTGGTAGTAAGTTATTTATTTCTTTTCGTTAATAGAAATTTTGATCAGGTAAAGAGCTCCTTTTTTGATATGCAACATGATGAATTGCATAAATATGCTTTGTTTTTTTCTCCCTACGATATGTAGCATACTAGTATGTAAAACGGGTCCATATTACTAAGGTTTGTCCGTCCGTCCTTCACCAGGCTGTATCTCATCACCCGTGCTAGTTAGACAGTTAAAAATTTCAGATATGATGTTATATTTTTCAAATATGCTTTGTTAAGGGTTCCATAAACACTTAATATCGACTCACGTTTGACTGTTTTTTTTTTGTAGGCATTATTTCAAATGCAAGCACCAAGGGATGAAGCCGCCAAACTCGAAGAGCAGAGGAAACTGATAGAGTTCCATGTCATTGGCAACTCTCTCACTGGCCCAGTCAACAAGCAGACCATGTTGTGGCTCATAGGTATCGTATATACTATGACTACTACTATCGTATATCCCTGAGTGCTATAGACTATATATGTACCACGAGCGAAGCCGGGGCGGACCGTTAGTAATATATATGAAAACATTATAATTTAAAGTTAAATACCAAATGAATTCATCACAATCTCCAAGATTCATATAGCTGATAGCTTTAATATAACATGATGATTCCCGATTCATGTATTTTAGTTTTACCGTTAAATAAATTAATTTTGCTTGAGTTTTTTTACATAATTTTTTTCCTGGATTAATGTTTGACTAAAAAAAAAATCAAATATTGAAATGTGTGTTGACAGGTCTCCACAACGTTTTCTCCCACCAACTTCCCGAAATGACTAAGGAATACATTTCGCAACTAGTTTTTGACCCGTGAGTATGTTTTACGATACACTTAAATAATATAAATATCAGAACTAATCCAATCCATTGAAATGGGACCACACGGAAGGCACCAGCTTTCAAATGAAATAAACATCATCAAAATCGGTTCGTCGAGTCGAAGGTGCTAAACACATAAATACAGTTGGTTGGAAAAAAGCAAAAGAGTATTTTTTATACTTAATATATCAAATTGACGAGTAAACTTATAAGACTTTTAAAAATAATAAACCAAGTAGGAGAAAATAACGTCTCTTTTTTTTTTCAGAAAACACAAAACATTAGCTCTTATCAAGGAAGGGCGACCGATTGGCGGCATCTGTTTTAGGACTTTTCACTCACAGGTATTTAATAATCTTAATATATATAAATTACCTGTCACGTTTGTCAGCTATGGACGCCTAAACTACTCAATCGACTTTAATAAAATTTGCACAATATGTACAGTTTGATCCAACTTAAAAGATGGTATAATTGGTTATTTAGTACCAGTGATTCAATAACGATAAAGTACTATCCGGGCGAAGAGGGGGCGTGCATCCAGTTTATTTATAAAAACGGGATACTAAATGTTTAATATATTACATAAAATTAATATAATAACCGTTTTCAAAAATAATTACATGTTATTTATTATAAAGATCCAGCCATCATCACTAATTTAATTAATATTTATTTCTAGGGTTTCAGTGAGATCGTATTCTGCGCAGTGACATCGAACGAGCAAGTGAAAGGTTACGGCACGCACCTGATGAACCACCTCAAAGACTATCACATTCGCAACAATATATTGCACTTTCTCACTTTCGCCGACGAGTTCGCTATTGGTTAGTGGGCTTTTTCTTACTTGTAAGTTTGAGGGTAGATGTCAAATTTCAATAAACTCATATGTGGTTAACGGATATAGGTTTTAATAAGGAATTTAGTGTAAATGTGTAAAATTGAACGATTTGATTATAATGATTAAAAGGTAGACAGTTTTCGGAAAAATAATTTCATTGAACACATATATATATAGACACACACAATAACACATATATATATATATATATATATATATATAGACACTGTGGTTATTTTAAATTACAATCAATTCTGAAAACATTGGAATCATTACTAATATTCATCGCACATTAGCTTACGTCATGGTCCTTCGAGCCAGATCTGATTACTCTTTCGGATACTTATACCTGATATCAGTATTGTAAACAAGCTCTAACATTACCGATAGGTTACTTCAAGAAGCAAGGTTTCAGCAAGGACATAAAGCTACCCCGCGCCATGTATCAGGGCTATATAAAGGATTACGAAGGGGCCACTCTCATGCACTGCGAACTCAACCCAAGAATTGTATACACAAAGTTCACGTCCGTCATACGCCGTCAGAAAGAGGTATTGTAATTTATTTATAGCGTAAGAGAATACAATGGAAATCCGAGGGATATATCATAGTTATTTATAAGGTGTAATGTTGAAGTTTAATCAAAAAAAATCTTCTCTAACTTGTTGATCTCGGTCAAATCTGCCATTGCAGTTTGCTATTTGGTGAATTGACGTTTTTTTTTTTTTGTAGAAAAACAAAAATACAAACGTGTTTTGTTTTAATCTTTTACAGATTGTTAAGAAGTTAATTGACATGCGACAGAAAGAAGTGCGCAAAATCCATCCTGGCTTAACATGTTTCAAAGAGGGGGTGAGTTCTTTTTTATGTAAGTCTATAGACGAGCGGTGTACTCAAGTGATTAGTACTAACTGTGACAGTCAATGTGCAATTTGAAATAACGTAGATAACGAAGAGTATACATTTGAATTGTTCTTTAAATTACTCTGTTTCATTTGTAAGAGCATTTATTATATGATGTAATAGTGGCATTCTTTAAAAACACTAACCTTTTTCAATCGCGTCAGCTATCAGCTCAGTACAAATCACTCACTCTTGCACTCTAAAGATCGTATCCAACGTGCTGCGTTAGAGAGCAGATGTAACTCATATAGTGTTATAATATCAATGTAGGTCGTGAATATTAGTTATTTATGTAAGTGCTGGAATAAGCATTCTTCGTCGTTTGTGAAAAAAGTGATTAATTTATTTTTATCCAAATAGATTTTATTTTCCGAAAACCCGGTGAACCAGTAGATAACAAAAAGTTGACGCGTACGCGCGTGTGTGTGTGTGCAGGTGCGCAGCATCCCCGTGGAGGCGGTGGCCGGGCTGCGCGAGGCGGGCTACCGCGCCGCGCGCGCCGCGCCCGAGCCCGCGCACGACGCCGACCCCGCGCCGCTGCGCAACCTGCTGCACGCGGTACGCGCCGCACTACACCCCGCACACCACACACCGCACACCCGCACTCTGCTGCACACCGCACTTCACTATTGTGAAGAATACTAATACGCATTTTACATACAAATTTCTTAAATCACTTGGAGTTGGTAAATCTTCAAATAACTGTTCCTCAAATATTGATATTAATCTATTGAATCAGTACTTCTCAGATGCTCCTCTCACTTTTGATGCTAATACCAAAATAGGTACTTTAAATAATCTTTCATCTACACCAACTCCTAATTTCCCACCGTTCAATTTCTGTCAATTCTCTGCCTGTGATGTTAAGAAGAATGTTTTGTCCAATTCATCGAAGGCTCTTGGTACTGACTGCATCGGTCGTGACATGATAGTCCCCATAATTGATATCATCGCCCCTGTCCT